>NC_088413.1:77892919-77967919 GCF_034236695.1 Oncorhynchus nerka | reverse complement strand
TTATCTCCAGCCCGAGTCCATTCCCAGTCTTATCTCCAGCCCGAGTCCTTTCCCAGTCTTATCTCCAGCCCCTGTCCATTCCCAGTCTTATCTCCAGCCCCAGTACTTTCCCAGTCTTATCTCCAGCCCCAGACCATTCCCAGTCTTATCTCCAGCCCCAGTACTTTCCCAGTCTTATCTCCAGCCCGAGTCCATTCCCAGTCTTATCTCCTGGCCGAGTCCATTCCCAGTCTTATCTCCAGCCCCTGACCATTCCCAGTCTTATCTCCAGCCCCTGTCTTTCCCAGTCTTATCTCCAGCCCCAGTCCATTCCCAGTCTTATCTCCAGTTCGAGTCCATTCCCAGTCTTATCTCCAGCCCGAGTCCATTCCCAGTCTTAACTCCAGCCCCTGTCCATTCCCAGTCTTATCTCCAGCCCAAGTCCATTCCCAGTCTTATCTCCAGCCCCTGTCCATTCCCAGTATTATCTCCAGCCCGAGTCCTTTCCCAGTCTTATCTCCAGCCCCTGTCCATTCCCAGTCTTATCTCCAGCCCGAGTCCTGTCCCAGTCTTATCACCAGCCCCAGTACTTTCCCAGTCTTATCTCCAGCCCCAGACCATTCCCAGTCGTATCTCCAGCCCGAGTCCTTTCCCAGTCTTATCTCCAGCCCGAGTCCTTTCCCAGTCTTATCTCCAGCCCCTGTCCATTCCCAGTCTTATCTCCAGCCCGAGTCCATTTCCAGTCTTATCTCCAGCCCCAGTACTTTCCCAGTCTTATCTCCAGCCCGAGTCCTTTCCCAGTCTTATCTCCAGCCCCAGTACTTTCCCAGTCTTATCTCCAGCCCGAGTCCATTCCCAGTCTTATCTCCAGCCCGAGTCCATTCCCAGTATTATCTCCAGCCCGAGTCCTTTCCCAGTCTTATCTCCAGCCCGAGTCCTTTCCCAGTCTTATCTCCAGCCCCTGTCCATTCCCAGTCTTATCACCAGCCCCAGTCCATTCCCAGTCTTATCTCCAGCCCCAGACCATTCCCAGTCTTATCTCCAGCCCGAGTCCTTTCCCAGTCTTATCTCCAGCCCCTGTCCATTCCCAGTCTTATCTCCAGCCCGAGTCCTTTCCCAGTCTTATCTCCAGCCCCTGTCCATTCCCAGTCTTATCTCCAGCCCCAGACCATTCCCAGTCTTATCTCCAGCCCCTGTCCATTCCCAGTCTTATCTCCAGCCCCAGTACTTTCCCAGCCTTATCTCCAGCCCCAGACCATTCCCTGTCTTATCTCCAGCCCCAGACCATTCCCAGTCTTATCTCCAGCCCCTGTCCATTCCCAGTCTTATCTCCAGCCCCAGTACTTTCCCAGCCTTATCTCCAGCCCCAGACCATTCCCTGTCTTATCTCCAGCTCCAGTACTTTCCCAGTCTTATCTCCAGCCCGAGTCCATTCCCAGTCTTATCTCCAGCCCGAGTCCTTTCCCAGTCTTATCTCCAGCCCCTGTCCATTCCCAGTCTTATCTCCAGCCCCAGTCCATTCCCAGTCTTATCTCCAGCCCCTGTTCATTCCCAGTCTTATCTCCAGCACGAGTCCTTTCCCAGTCTTATCTCCAGCCCCTGTCCATTCCCAGTCTTATCTCCAGCCTGAGTCCTTTCCCAGTCTTCTCACCTGGCCCCAGTCCATTCCCAGTCTTATCTCCAGCCCCAGACCATTCCCAGTCTTATCTCCAGCCCCTGTCCATTTCCCAGTCTTATCTCCAGCCCCAGAACATTCCCAGTCTTATCCCCAGCCCGAGTCCATTCCCAGTCTTATCTCCAGCCCCAGACCATTCCCAGTCTTATCTCCAGCCCCAGAACCTTTCCCAGTCTTATCTCCAGCCTGAGTCCATTCCCAGTCTTATCTCCAGCCCCTGTCCATTCCCAGTCTTATCTCCAGCCCGAGTCCTTTCCCAGTCTTATCTCCAGCCCCAGTACATTCCCAGTCTTATCTCCAGCCCTTGACCATTCCCAGTCTTATCTCCAGCCCCTGTCCATTCCCAGTCTTAACTCCAGCCCCAGTACTTTCTCAGTCTCATCTCCAGCCCCAGACCATTCCCAGTCTTATCTCCAGCCCCAGTACTTTCCCAGTCTTATCTCCAGCCCGAGTCCATTCTCAGTCTTATCTCCTGGCCGAGTCCATTCCCAGTCTTATCTCCAGCCCCTGACCATTCCCAGTCTTATCTCCAGCCCCTGTCCATTTCCAGTCTTATCTCCAGCCCCAGAACTTTCCCAGTCTTATCTCCAGCCCGAGTCCATTCCCAGTCTTATCTCCAGCCCGAGTCCATTCCCAGTCTTAACTCCAGCCCCTGTCCATTCCCAGTCTTATCTCCAGCCCGAGTCCATTCCCAGTCTTATCTCCAGCCCCTGTCCATTCCCAGTATTATCTCCAGCCCGAGTCCTTTCCCAGTCTTATCTCCAGCCCCTGTCCATTCCCAGTCTTATCTCCAGCCCGAGTCCTTTCCCAGTCTTATCACCAGCCCCAGTACTTTCCCAGTCTTATCTCCAGCCCCAGACCATTCCCAGTCGTATCTCCAGCCCGAGTCCTTTCCCAGTCTTATCTCCAGCCCGAGTCCTTTCCCAGTCTTATCTCCAGCCCCTGTCCATTCCCAGTCTTATCTGCAGCCCGAGTCCTTTCCCAGTCTTATCTCCAGCCCCAGTACTTTCCCAGTCTTATCTCCAGCCCCAGACCATTCCCAGTCTTATCTCCAGCCCCTGTCCATTCCCAGTCTTATCTCCAGCCCGAGTCCTTTCCAGTCTTATCTCCAGCCCCAGTACTTTCTCAGTCTTATCTCCAGCCCCAGACCATTCCCAGTCTTATCTCCAGCCCCAGTACTTTCCCAGTCTTATCTCCAGCCCGAGTCCATTCCCAGTCTTCTCTCCTGGCCGAGTCCATTCCCAGTCTTATCTCCAGCCCCTGACCATTCCCAGTCTTATCTCCAGCCCCTGTCCATTCCCAGTCTTATCTCCAGCCCCAGAACATTCCCAGGCTTATCCCCAGCCCGAGTCCATTCCCAGTCTTATCTCCAGCCCCTGTCCATTCCCAGTCTTATCTCCAGCCCCAGAACTTTCCCAGTCTTATATCCAGCCTGAGTCCATACCCAGTCTTATCTCCAGCCCCAGAACATTCCCAGTCTTATCTCCAGCCTGAGTCCATTCCCAGTCTTATCTCCAGCCCGAGTCCATTCCCAGTCTTATCTCCAGCCCTTGTCCATTCCCAGTCTTATCTCCAGCCCCAGACCATTCCCAGTCTTATCTCCAGCCCCAGTACTTTCCCAGTCTTATCTCCAGCCCGAGTCCATTCCCAGTCTTATCTCCAGCCCCATTGCATCTTTATTCTGCTGTACTCCTAGGTGGCTAGGTGTTCCACACATCTAGAGATTATCACACATAACAAACACAGCAATTCCGAGATGTTACCTAGAAAAGCACTATCATTAAATACAATTTTCAATTGGAATTGAAAAAAAATGCCATTTCAACTCAGTATACGCTAACACACACACACGTAACGGATGTGAAACGGCTAGCTTAGTTAGCGGTGGTGCGCGCTAAATAGCGTTTCAATCGGTGACGTCACTTGAAGTAGTAGTTCCCCTTGCTCTGCAAGGGCCGCTGCTTTTGTGGAGCGATGGGTAACGATGCTTCGTGGGTGACTGTTGTTGATGTGTGCAGAGGGTCCCTGGTTCGCGCCCGGGTATGGGCGAGGGGACAGGTTAAAGTTATACTGTTACACACACACACACACACACACTCACACACACACTGGGCATGCTGAGTTCTTCTGTTTGAACCAGTAGATCTTAAAAGATCTTTAGAGATCAGAGACACAAAGAAAGGACCAGGTCTGCCTGGTGGGAGGGATGGAAGGAGGGTGCAGAGGGGTGCAGGGATGGAAGGAGACAGGAATGAAGGAGAAGAAAGAGGTCTTTAATGTGTCTTGTAAGGTCAGGGAGGGGTAAGGGAGGGGGGGGAAAGGTTAGGGGAAAGGTTAGGATGATTTATTTAGTGTTCCATGAGACGCACCCACACACACACACACACACACACACACACACACACACACACACACACACACACACACACACACACACACACACACACACACACACACACACACACACACTTACATTTGATATTGTAGTCAATTAGCAGACGCTCAGTTCCAGAGTGACTTACAGTCTTACACTGTTGTGCTACCTGCAGAGAAGAGATTGAACCCACTAATAAAAGCTACTAGACAGCACGGTGCTACCTGCAGAGAACAGATTGAATCAAATCAAATCAAATGTATTTATATAGCCCTTCGTACATCAGCTGATATCTCAAAGTGCTGTACAGAAACCCAGCCTAAAACCCCAAACAGTAAGCAATGCAGGTGTAGAAGCACGGTGGCTAGGAAAAACTCCCTAGAAAGGCCAAAACCTAGGAGGAAACCTAGAGAGAAACCAGGCTATGTGGGGTGGCCAGTCCTCTGCTGGCTGTGCCGGGTGGAGATTATAACAGAACATGGCCAAGATGTTCAAATGTTCATAAATTATCAGCATGGTCCAATAATAATAAGGCAGAACAGTTGAAACTGGAGCAGCAGCACGGCCAGGTGGACTGGGGACAGCAAGGAGTCATCATGTCAGGTAGTCCTGAGGCATGGTCCTAGGGCTCAGGTCCTCCGAGAGAGAGAAAGAAAGAGAGAAAGAGAGAATTAGAGAGAGCACAATTAAATTCACACAGGACACCGAATAGGGCAGGAGAAGTACTCCACATATAACAAACTGACCCTAGCACCCCGACACATAAACTACTGCAGCATAAATACTGGAGGCTGAGACAGGAGGGGTCAGGAGACACTGTGGCCCCATCCGAGGACACCCAGGGCCAAACAGGAAGGATATAACCCCACCCACTTTGCCAAAGCACAGCCCCCACACCACTAGAGGGATATCTTCAACCACCAACTTACCATCCTGAGACAAGGCTGAGTATAGCCCACAAAGATCTCCGCCACGGCACAACCCAAGGTGGGAGGTCAACCCAGACAGGAAGATCACGTCAGTGACTCAACCCACTCAAGTGACGCACCCCTCCCGGGGACGGTATGAGAGAGCCCCAGTAAGCCAGGGACTCAGCCCCTGCAATAAGGTTAGAGGAAGAGAATACCAGTGGAAAGAGGGGAACCAGCCAGGCAGAGACAGCAAGGGCGGTTCGTTGCTCCAGAGCCTTTCCGTTCACCTTCCCACTCCTGGGCCAGACTACACTCAATCATATGACCCACTGAAGAGATGAGTCTTCAGTAGAGACTTAAAGGTTGAGACCGAGTTTGTGTCTCTGACATGGGTAGGCAGACCGTTCCATAAAAATGGAGCTCTATAGGAGAAAGCCCTGCCTCCAGCTGTTTAGGAGTTTAGGAGGCCTGCGTCTTGTGACCGCAGCGTACGTGTAGGTATGTACGGCAGGACCAAATCAGAGAGATAGGTAGGAGCAAGCCCATGTAATGCTTTGTAGGTTAGCAGTAAAACCTTGAAATCAGCCCTTGCTTTGACAGGAAGCCAGTGTAGGGAGGCTAGCACTGGAATAATATGATCACATTTTTTGGTTTTGGTCAGGATTCTAGCAGCCGTATTTAGCAATAACTGAAGTTTATTTAGTGCTTTATCTGGGTAGCCGGAAAGTGGAGCATTGCAGTAGTCTAACCTAGAAGTGACAAAAGCATGGATTAATTTTTCAGCATCATTTTTGGACAGAAAGTTTCTGATTTTTGCAATGTTACATAGATGGAAAAAAGCTGTCCTTGATATGTTCTTCAAAAGAGAGATCAGGGCCCAAAGTAACGACGAGGTCCTTCACAGTTTTATTTGAGACGACTGTACAACCATTAAGATTAATTGTCAGATTCAACAGAATATCTCTTTGTTTCTTGGGACCTAGAACAAGCATCTTTGTTTTGTCCTAGTTTAAAAGTAGAAAGTTTGCAGCCATCCACTTCCTTATGTCTGAAACACATGCTTCTAGCAAGGGAAATTGTTGGGCTTCACCATGTTTCATTGAAATGTACAGCTGTGTGTCATCCGCATAGCAGTGAAAGTAAAATTATGTTTTCGAATGGCATCCCGAAGAGGTAAAATATATAGTGAACACAATAGTGGTCCTAAAACAGAACCTTGAGGAACACCAACATGTACAGTTGATTTGTCAGAGGACAAACCATTCACAGAGACAAACTGATATCTTTCCAACAGATAAGATCTAAACCAGGCCAGAACTTGTCCGTGTAGACCAATTTGGGTTTCCATTCTCTCCAAAAGAATGTGGTGATCGATGGTATCAAAAGCAGCACTAAGGTCTAGGAGCACGAGGACAGATGCAGAGCCTCGGTTAGATGCCATTAAAAGGTCATTTACCACCTTCACAAGTGCAGTCTCAGTGCTATGATGGGGTCTAAAACCAGACTGAAGCATTTCGTAAACATTGTTTGTCTTCAGGAAGGCAGTGAGTTGCTGCGCAACAGCCTTTTCAAAAAAAATTGAGAGGAATGGAAGATTCGATACAGGCCGATAGTTATTATATTTTCTGGGTCAAGGTTTGGCTTTTTCAAGAGAGGCTTTATTACTGCCACTTTTAGTGAGTTTGGTACACATCCGGTGGATAGAGAGCCGTTTATTATGTTCAACATAGGAGGGCCAAGCACAGGAAGCAGCTCTTTCAGTAGTTTAGTTTGAATAGGGTCCAGTATGCAGCTTGAAGGTTTAGAGGCCATGATTATTTTCATCATTGTGTCAAGACATATAGTACTAAAACACTTGAGCGTCTCTCTTGATCCTAGGTCCTGGCAGAGTTGTGCAGACTCAGGACAACTGAGCTTTGAAGGAATAGCAGATTTAAAGAGGAGTCCGTAATTTGCTTTCTAATAATCATGGTCTTTTCCTCAAAGAAGTTCATGAAATGATCACTGCTAAAGTGAAAGCCATCCTCTCTTGGGGAATGCTGCTTTTTAGTTAGCTTTGCGACAGTATCAAAAAGGAATTTCGGATTGTTCTTATTTTCCTCAATTAAGTTAGAAAAATATTATGATCGAGCAGCAGTAAGGGCTCTTCGGTACTGCACGGTACTGTCTTTCCAAGCTAGTCAGAAGATTTCCAGTTTGGTGTGGCGCCATTTCCGTTCCAATTTTCTGGAAGCTTGCTTCAGAGCTCGGGTATTTTCTGTGTACCAGGGAGCTAGTTTCTTATGAGAAATGTTTTTAGTTTTTAGGGGTGCAACTGCATCTAGGGTATTGCGCAAGGTTAAATTGAGTTCCTCAGTTAGGAGGTTAACTGATTTTTGTCCTCTGGCGTCCTTGGGTAGACAGAGGGAATCTGGATGGACATCAAGGAATCTTTGTGTTGTCTGTGAATTTATAGCACGGCTTTTGATGTTCCTTGGTTGGGGTCTGAGCAGATTATTTGTTGCAATTGCAAACGTAATAAAATGGTGGTCCGATAGTCCAGGATTATGAGGAAAAACAGTAAGATCGACAACATTTATTCCATGGATCAAAACTAGGTCCAGAGTATGACTGTGACAGTGAGTGGGTCCAGAGACATGTTGGACAAAACCCACTGAGTTGATGATGGCTCCGAAAGACTTTTAGAGTGGGTCTGTGGACTTTTCCAGGTGAATATTAAAGTCACCAAAGATTAGAATATTATCTGCTATGACTACGAGGTCCAATAGGAATTCAGGGAACTCAATGAGGAACGCTGTATATGGCCCAGGAGGCCTGTAAACAGTAGCTATAAAAAGTGATTGAGTAGGCTGCATAGATTTCATGACTAGAAGCTCAAAAGACGAAAACGTCATTTTTTTTTTGTAAATTGAAATTTACTATTGTAAATGTTAGCAACACCTCCGCCTTTGCGGGATGCACGGGGGATATGGTCACTAGTGTAGCCAGGAGGTGAGGCCTCATTTAACACAGTAAATTCATCAGGCTTAAGCCATGTTTCAGTCAGGCCAATCACATCAAGATTATGATCAGTGATTAGTTAATTGACTATAATTGCTGTTGAAGTAAGGGATCTAACATTAAGTAGCCCTATTTTGAGATGTGAGGTATCATGATCTCTTTCAATAATGACAGGAATGGAGGAGGTCTTTATCCTAGTGAGATTAATAAGGCGAACACCGCCATGTTTAGTATTGCCCAACCTAGGTCGAGGCACAGACACGGTCTCAATGGTGATAGCTGAGCTGACTACACTGACTGTGCTAGTGGCAGACTCCACTATGCTGGCAGGCTGGCTAACAGCCTGCTGCCTGGCCTGCACCCTATTTCATTGTGGAGCTAGAGGAGTTAGAGCCCTGTCTATGTTGGTAGATAAGATGAGAGCACCCCTCCAGCTAGGATGGAGTCCGTCACTCCTCAGCAGGTCAGGCTTGGTCCTGTTTGTGGGTGAGTCCCAGAAAGAGGGCCAATTATCTACAAAATTCTATCTTTTGGGAGGGGCAGAAAACAGTTTTCAACCAGCGATTGAGTTGTGAGACTCTGCTGTAGAGCTCATCACTCCCCCTAGAGACAATTACTCGATGCCGACACATCTTTCTAGCTGATATGCACGCAGAAGCTATGTTGCGCTTGGTGATCTCTGACTGTTTCATCCTAACATCGTTGGTGCCGACGTGGATAACAATATCTCTATACTCTCTACACTCACCAGTTTTAGCTTTAGCCAGCACCATCTTCAGATTAGCCTTAACGTCGGTAGCCCTGCCCCCGGGTAAACAGTGTATGATCGCTGGATGATTCGTTTTAAGTCTAATACTGCGGGTAATGGAGTCGCCAATGACTAGAGTTTTCAATTTGTCAGAGCTAATGGTGGGAAGCTTCGGCGTCTCAGACCCCGTAACGGGAGGAGTAGAGACCAGAGAAGGATCGGCCTCTGACTCCGACCCGCTGCTTAATGGGGAAAACCGGTTGAAAGTTTCTGTCGGCTGAATGAGCGACACCGGTTGAGCGTTCCTACAGCATTTCCTTCCAGAAACCGTGAGAAAGTTGTCCGGCTGCGGGGACTGTGCCAGGGGATTTATACTACTATCTGTACTTACTGGTGGCACAGACACTGTTTCATCCTTTCCTACACTGAAATTACCCTTGCCTAACGATTGCGTCTGAAGCTGGGCTTGCAGCTACTAAAAGCTACTAGACAGCAGGGTGCTACCTGTAGGGAACAGATTGAATCCACCAATAAAAGCTACTAGACAGCACGGTGCTACCTGTAGGGAACAGATTGAACCCACTAATAAAAGCTACTAGACAGCACGGTGCTACCTGTAGGGAACAGATTGAACCCACTAATAAAAGCTACTAGACAGCACGGTGCTACCTGCAGAGAACAGATTGAATCCACCAATAAAAGCTACTAGACAGCACGGTGCTACCTGCAGAGAACAGATTGAACCCACCAATAAAAGCTACTAGACAGCACGGTGCTACCTGCAGAGAACAGATTGAACCCACTAATAAAAGCTACTAGACAGCACGGTGCTACCTGCAGAGAACAGATTGAATCCACCAATAAAAGCTACTAGACAGCACGGTGCTACCTGCAGAGAACAGATTGAACCCACTAATAAAAGCTACTAGACAGCACGGTGCTACCTGTAGGGAACAGATTGAACCCACTAATAAAAGCTACTAGACAGCACGGTGCTACCTGCAGAGAACAGATTGAACCCACTAATAAAAGCTACTAGACAGCACGGTGCTACCTGCAGAGAACAGATTGAATCCACCAATAAAAGCTACTAGACAGCACGGTGCTACCTGCAGAGAACAGATTGAACCCACTAATAAAAGCTACTAGACAGCACGGTGCTACCTGTAGGGAACAGATTGAACCCACTAATAAAAGCTACTAGACAGCACGGTGCTACCTGTAGGGAAGAGATTGAACCCACTAATAAAAGCTACTAGACAGCACGGTGCTACCTGTAGGGAACAGATTGAACCCACTAATAAAAGCTACTAGACAGCACGGTGCTACCTGTAGGGAACAGATTGAACCCACTAATAAAAGCTACTAGACAGCACGGTGCTACCTGTAGGGAACAGATTGAACCCACAAATAAAAGCCATAGATAGCTTCATAAACCAGAATATTTATTTTATATTTAACAGCTCCATGAATGTTCCTTTTGTTATTCAAACAAATGTGTCCACTGCTGTCACCAGACTCTCCACACTTCGCACACACACACATGTGCACCCACACACACACACAGACACACAGACACACAGACACAGACACACACACAGACACACAGACACACACACAGACACACACACACACACACACACACACACACACACACACACAGACACACAGACACACAGACACACACACACACACACACACAGACACACACACACACACACACACACACACACACACACACAGACACACAGACACACACACACACACACACACAGACACACAGACACAGACACACACACACACACACACACACACACACACACACACACACACAGACACACACACACAGACACACACACACACACACAGACACACACACACACACACACACAGACACACACACACACACACACACACAGACACACACATACACACACACAGACACACACACACAGACACACAGACACACAGACACACACACACATACACAGACACACACATACACACAGAGACATTTCTCGTTAGGAGGAGAGAGAGGGGTGGATGGAGGGATAAAAGAGGCACTCCTCTGTGGCGGAAGAGAGGACGCCCTGAGGCATGTTTTCACCGACTGAGAAGGCGAGAGAACGAGAGGGCAAGAGAGAAAGAGTGTATAAGTGCCAAGTCCCCCTCCCTCCCTTCAGCTGTCCATCCCTCCGTCTCACTGCAGGCCCCATTAGCCCTCTTTCTGTGCCGAACTTGGTGGCCCGTTTAGGGTTTAGAGCAGGGACCAGTATAGGGGTCATTTAGGGAAGTGTGTGAGGATGTGAGGTGTGTCCTGCTGGTTCTGGCCTGGTGGTCAGGCCTGGTGCTGGCCTGGTGGTAAGGCCTGGTGCTGGCCTGGTGGTCAGGCCTGGTGCTGGCCTGGTGGTCAGGCCTGGTTGCTGGCCTGGTGGTCAGGCTGGTGCTGGCCTGGTGGTCAGGCTGGTGATGGCCTGGTGGTCAGGCTGGTGCTGGCCTGGTGGCCAGGCCTGGTGCTGGCCTGGTGGTCAGGCTGGTGATGGCCTGGTGGTCAGGCCTGGTGCTGGCCTGGTGGTCAGGCCTGGTGCTGGCCTGGTGGTCAGGCTGGTGATGGCCTTGTGGTCAGGACTCGTGCTGGCCTGGTGGTCAGGCCTGGTGCTGGCCTGGTGCTGGCCTGGTGGTCAGGCTGGTGATGGCCTGGTGGTCAGGCTGGTGCTGGCCTGGTGGCCAGGCCTGGTGCTGGCCTGGTGATTAGGCCTGGTGCTGGCCTGGTGGTCAGGCTGGTGATGGCCTGGTGGTCAGGCTGGTGCTGGCCTGGTGGTCAGGCCTGGTGCTGGCCTGGTGGTCAGGCTGGTGATGGCCTGGTGGTCAGGTCAGGTGCTGGCCTGGTGGTCAGGCCTGGTGCTGGCCTGGTGGTCAGGCTGGTGATGGCCTCTAATCCTGGAGGACTGTTGGCTGTCCTTCATGATTCCGCCCCTCCTTTCCTCTCCTCCTCCTGTATTCTCCTCTCACTCTGGCGGAGTACAAATGTGCTCCTTCACCACTCTCCTGTTGCCCAGGGCCTGGCTACATATGTTACAAGGGTGGGCATTGCGTGTGTGTATATGTGTGTGTACGTGCGTTTGTGTGTGTGTGTGTGTGTGTGTGTGTGTGTGTGTGTGTGTGTGTGTGTGTGTGTGTGTGTGTGTGTGTTCGTTAGTGTGTGTTGTGAGTGGCAGATGGCAGACCCTGAGGCCTCGGCTGGTGAGACCAGTGCTCATTTCCTCAGATCTCCCATTGGTTTCTGCTTGGAAGGCCACACGACCACTCAACATAAAAAAATAGATTATTCTGGTCATGGAGAGAGAGGGAAGACAAAGAGACAGAGAGAGAGATGATTGAGTTGGAGGCGAGCGTAGCCACGCAGTCATGGGTGATCAGGGGGTACAGGAAAGGCGCTGAGCACGCACCCTTGTTGGGTCCCTGTATTGAGGATCAGCGAAGTGGAGGTGTTGTTTCCTACCTTCACCACCTGGGGGCGACCCATCAGGAATTCCACGACCCAGTTGCACAGGGCGGGGTTCAGACCCAGGGCCTGAGTTTAATGATGAGCTTGGAGGGTAGTATGATGTTGAATGCTGAGCTATCGTCAATTAGCGGCGTTCTCACATTCCTCTTGTCCAGATGGGATAGGGCAGTGTGCAGTGCTATGGTGATTGCATCGTCTGTGGATCTATTGGGGTGGTAAGCAAATTGAAGTGAGTCTAGAGTGTCAGGTAAGGTAGAGGTGATCCTTGACTAGTCTCTCAAAGCACTTCATGATGACAGAAGTGAGTGGTACGGGGCCGTAGTCATTTAGCTCAGTTACCACTCCAGCCAGCTGGTCTGCGCATGCTCTGAGGATGCGGCTAGGTATGCCGTCTGGACTAGCAGCTTTGCGAGGGTTAACATGCTTAAATGCCTTACTCACATCGGCCACGGAGAAGGAGAGCCCGCAGTCTTTGATAGCAGGCCATGTCGGTGGCACTGTGTTATCCTCAAAGCGGGCGAAAAAGATGTTTAGCTTATCTGGAAGCAAAACATCGGTGTCCGCGACTTGGCTCGTTTTCCCTTTGGTGTATGTGACTCTCTGTAGACCCTGCAACATACGTCTCGTGTTGAATTCCACTTTGTCTCTGTACTGATGTTATGCCTGTTTGATTGCCTTACGGAGGGAATAACTACACTGTTTGTATTCAACCACATTCCTAGTCACCTTACCACGGTTAAATGAGGTGGTTCGCACTTTCAGTTTTATGCAAATGCTGCCATCTATCCATGGTTTGGGTTCTAATAGTCACAGTGGGAACAACATCTCCTATACATTTTCTGATAAACTCAGTCAATGTATCCGTGTATTCATCAATGCTATTCTCAGAGGCTACTCAGAACATATCCTAGTCCTCGTGGTCAAAACAATTGTGAAGCACAGATTAGGATTGGTCCGACCAGCGTTGAATAGACTTATAGGGATTTCAAAAAGTTGAGGAGCAGGGGTTCAATGTTTTCTCAGAGTGAGTGCGACAGTCAATGTGTTGATAGAACTTTGGTTGCGTTTTTCTCACATTAACTTTGTTTAAATTCAAGTCTACAATAAATGCGGCATCAGGTTATGTGGTTTCCAGTTTGCATGGAGTCCAGTGTAGTTCATTGACGGCCGTCATGCTATCTGCTTGAGGGGGAATATACACGCATGTGAATATAACCAAAGATTATTCTCTTGGGGATTATACGGTTGGCATTTGATTGTGAGGTATTCTAGATCGGGTGAACAAAATGACATGAGTTCCTGCATGAAATCACAATTGCACCATGAGTAGTTAATCATGAAGCATACACCCATGCCCTTCTTCCCGGAGAGATCTTTATTCTAGTCTGCACGATGAACTGAGAACGCAACTGGTCGTACGGACTCAGACAGTATATCCCGAGAGAGCCATGTTTCCGTGACACAGAGTATGTTACAATCCCTGATGTCTCTCTGGACGTAGATACTCGCCCTGAGCTCATCAACTATATTATCCAGAGACTGAACATTAGCGAGTAATATTCTCTGAAGCAGTGGTTGGTGTGCGCGCCTCCTATGTTGGACTAGAAGTTCACTCCAAATACCTCTTCTCTGCCGGCGGTGTTTTGGATCAGCCTCTGGAATCAGTTCAATTGCCCATAAAAAAAATACTGCAAAGTTGCTTAGGAGCTAGAAGCACGGCTGCAATATCTGTCTGCACCATCTGACTATTACTACCATCCTTCACACAAAGAAGACAGGAAGAGGAAGAGTAGGTCGAAGGGAAGACAAAAGGAGGAAAAGATGTCTCTCTAGCCTTCCCTAGCACGATGACTTCTACTGATCAAGTACAGACAGCTCACTCCTCAAGATGCTCACAGGCTATCATGTTTCCTGTAAGACTCAGATGCAGACAATGTCGAAGTGACAACAGTTTATTCATCAAACAGGGGCAGGCAAAAGGCAGGTCCAGGGCAGGTAATCCAGATAGGTGGGGAAGAGGTGGAAACGGGAGACAAATGGCTGTGAGACTTGAGGTTTAACTCTGGACACATGAAAGGGAGGATGTATAAAAAGGGTATGAGGCAACAGAAGACGAACAGCAGATGGGATAATGATTTTGGAGATGGGAAACGGGTCGATTGACCAGAGGGAGAGTTTGTGGGATTCCACCCAAAGGGGCAGATTCCGTCTGGACAGCCATACCTTCTGCCCGAGATGATACCGGGGAGCCGGGGAGCGGTGGCGATCCGCTTGTGGTCGATACCTGGAGGTGGTCTTTCGGAGGGCCGACCGGGCTCTCCTCCTTCTTCCTGCTCAGGGAAGAGAGGGGGCTGATAACCCAGAGAACATTCAAACAGTGATTGGCCCATGGCAGAGCAGGGAAAGGTGTTGCGGGTGTATTCGACCCACACAAGCTGCTGGTTTCAGGTGGTGGTGTTGGTGGAGAAAAGGCAGCACAGAGGAGTTTCAAAGTCCTGGTTGGCCATTGGACTGGGGGTGGAACCCGGAGGACAGGCTGGCTGACGAACCAATGAGGGTACAGAACGCCTTCCAGAACCGGGATGAGAACTGAGGACCCCGGTCAGAAACCATGTCAACTGGTAGTCCACAGATTCGAAAGACATGCACCACCATGTGCTGGGCCGTCTCTTTGGGGAGAGGAATGAAGTGTGCAACTTTGGAAAAGTGATGGCCCCTTGGCTTGAAGGCCGAGGAGATGAGTGGTAGTAGGTAGCGGTTCTTTACCGTTATGCCATTGAGTCCCTGGTAGTCGATGCATGGGCGCAGGGTCTTGTCCTTCTCCTCCACAAAGAAGAAAACTGCGCCGGAGGAAGAAGGACGGATAAATTCTGCAGCTAGGGTGTCTCCATAGCCTTTGTCTCCGGTCCCGACAGCAAGTACAGTTGTCCCCCGGGGCGGAGTGGTGGAAGAAGGTCAATCCCATATGGTCGGAGCGGCGGAAGTGAAGTGACCCGAAGGTCCTGGTTATTCGG
The DNA here is from genome assembly GCF_034236695.1 of Oncorhynchus nerka. Classification (NCBI taxonomy): domain Eukaryota; kingdom Metazoa; phylum Chordata; class Actinopteri; order Salmoniformes; family Salmonidae; genus Oncorhynchus; species Oncorhynchus nerka. The sequence goes on along the minus strand of NC_088413.1, from coordinate 77,952,710 downwards.
GGGAATGGAGGAGAACTGCTGGGCAACTTCCAAGCCCCCAGGAAGACGTCCCGGGTCAGGTTGTGCTGACTTCAGGAAATGGGCAGAACGGGCTCCACCAATAGACCAGGTAATGAGGGGATTGTGTCGCAGGAGCCAGGGAATCTGAGGAGACTTAATGAGCAGGAACTGGATAACGTCGCTGTGGTTCTCTGACACACGCAGGTTGATGGGAGTGGTGTTGTGGGTGACCCAGCCTATAGAGCGCCCGTCTAGCGCTCCAACGTCCACAGGAATGGAGAAGGGCTGAGTTGGGATGCCCAGCTCGGAAGCCAGGGTAGAGTCCAAAAAGCTCTCATCTGCCTCAGAGTCAATGAGGACCCGGAGAGATTCAAATCAAATCAAATGTATTTGTCACATACACATACACATACACAATGAGACTGCACTTGTGAAGATGGTAAATTACCTTTTAATGGCATCAGACCGAGGCTCTGCATTTGTCCTCGTGCTCCTAGACCTTAGTGCTGCTTTTGATACCATCGATCACCACATTCTTTTGGAGAGATTGGAAACCCAAATTGGTCTACAGGGACAAGTTCTGGCCTGGTTTAGATATTATCTGTTGGAAAGATATCAGTTTGTCTCTGTGAATGGTTTGTCCTCTGACAAATCAACTGTACATGTTGGTGTTCCTCAAGGTTCTGTTTTAGGACCACTATTGTGTTCACTATATATTTTACCTCTTGGGGATGCCATTCGAAAACATAATTTTACTTTCACTGCTATGCGGATGACACACAGCTGTACATTTCAATGAAACATGGTGAAGCCCCACAATCTCCCTCGCTAGAAGCATGTGTTTCAGACATAAGGAAGTGGATGGCTGCAAACTTTCTACTTTTAAACTCAGACAAAACAGAGATGCTTGTTCTAGGTCCCAAGAAACAAAGAGATATTCTGTTGAATCTGACAATTCATCTTAATGGTTGTACAGTCGTCTCAAATAAAACTGTGAAGGACCTCGGCGTTACTTTGGACCCTGATCTCTCTTTTGAAGAACATATCAAGACTGTTTCAAGGACAGCTTTTTTCCATCTATGTAACATTGCAAAAATCAGAAACTTTCTGACCAAAAATGATGCTGAAAAATGAATCCATGCTTTTGTCACTTCTAGGTTAGACTACTGCAATGCTCCACTTTCCGGCTACCCAGATAAAGCACTAAATAAACTTCAGTTATTGCTAAATACGGCTGCTAGAATCCTGACCAAAACCAAAAAATGTGATCATATTATTCCAGTGCTAGCCTCCCTAAACTGGCTTCCTGTCAAAGCAAGGGCTGATTTCAAGGTTTTACTGCTAACCTACAAAGCATTACATGGGCTTGCTCCTACCTATCTCTCTGATTTGGTCCTGCCGTACATACCTACACGTACGCTACGGTCACAAGACGCAGGCCTCCTAAACTCCTAAACAGCTGGAGGCAGGGCTTTCTCCTATAGAGCTCAATTTTTATTGAATGGTCTGCCTACCCATCTGAGAGACGCAAACTCGGTCTCAACCTTTAAGTCTTTACTGAAGACTCATCTCTTCAGTGGGTCATATGATTGAGTGTAGTCTGGCCCAGGAGTGTGAAGGTGAACGGAAAGGCTCTCAGCAACGAACCGCCCTTGCTGTCTCTGCCTGGCCGGATCCCCTCTTTCCACTGGGATTCTCTGCCTCTAACCCTATTACAGGGGCTGAGTCACTGGCTTACTAGGGCTCTTTCATACCGTCCCTAGGAGGGGTGTGTCACTTGAGTGGGTTGAGTCACTGATGTGATCTTCCTGTCTGGGTTGACGCCCCCCCCTTAGGTTGTGCCGTGGCGGAGATCTTTGAGGGCTATACTCGGCCTTGTCTCAGGATGGTAAGTTGGTGGTTGAAGATATCCCTCTAGTGGTGTGGGGGCTGTGCTTTGGCAAAGTGGGTGGGGTATATCCTTCCTGTTTGGCCCTGTCCGGGGGTGTCATCGGATGGGGCCACAGTGTCTCCTGACCCCTCCTGTCTCAGCCTCCAGTATTTATGCTGCAGTAGCTTATGTGTCGGGGGGCTAGGGTCAGTTTGTTATATCTGGAGTACTTCTCCTGTCCTATCGGATGTCCTGTGTGAATTTAAGTATGCTCTCTCTAATTCTCTCTTTCTTTCTCTCTTTCTTTCTCTTTCTCGGAGGACCTGAGCCCTAGGACCATGCCTCAGGACTACCTGACATGATGACTCCTTGCTGTCCCCAGTCCACCTGTCCGTGCTGCTGAACAGGCAGAACAGTTTCAACTGTTCTGCCTGTGATTATTATTATTTCACCATGCTGGTCATTTATGAACATTTGAACATCTTGGCCATGCGGAGTCAATCACCACCTTCCGGAGACACCTGAAACCCCACCTCTTTAAGGAATACCTAGGATAGGATAAAGTAATCCTTCTCACCCCCCCCCCTTAAAAGATTTAGATGCACTATTGTAAAGTGGCTGCTCCACTGGATGTCATAAGGTGAATGCACCAATTTGTAAGTCGCTCTGGATAAGAGCGTCTGCTAAATGACTTAAATGTAATGTAAATGTTATAATCTCCACCCGGCACAGCCAGAAGAGGACTGGCCACCCCACATAGCCTGGTTCCTCTCTAGGTTTCTTCCTAGATTTTGGCCTTTCTAGGGAGTTTTTCCTAGCCACCGTGATTCTACACCTGCATTGCTTGCTGTTTGGGGTTTTAGGCTGGGTTTCTGTACAGCACTGAGATATCAGCTGATGTACAAAGGGCTATATAAATAAATTCGATTTGATTTGATTTGTTAGCAGATGTTAATGCGAGTGTAGCAAAATGCTTGTGCTTCTAGTTCCAACCATGCAGTAATATCCAACAAGTAATATAACCTGGTAATTTCACAACAACTACCTTATACACACAAGTGCAAAGGAATGAATACCAACGAATATGTACATAAAAATATATGAATGAGTGATGCCCGAACAGCATAGGCAAGATGCAGTAGATGGTATACAGTATATACATATGAGATGAGTAATGTAGGGTATGTAAGTATTATAGAAAGTGGCTAGTGAGAAATTGATTACATCAATGTTTCCATTATTAAAGTGGCTGTAGTTGAGTCAGTATGTTGGCAGCAGCCACTCAATGTTAGTGATGGCTGTTTAACAGTCTGATGGCCTTGAGATAGAAGCTGTTTTTCAGTCTCTCTGTCCCAGCTTTCATGCACCTGTCCTGACCTCGCCTTCTGGATGATAGCGGGGTGAACAGGCAGAGGCTTGGGTGGTTGTTGTCCACAATGATCTTATTGGCCTTCCTGTGACATCAGGTGGTGTAGGTGTCCTGAAGGGCAGGTAGTTTGCCCCCGGTGATGCGTTGTGCAGACCTCACTACCCTGACTACCCTGGAGAGCTTTACTGTTATGGGCGGAGCAGTCGCCGTACCAGGCGGTGATACAGCCCGACAAGATGCTCTCGATTGTGCATCTGTAAAAGTGTGTTTTTGGTGACAAGCCAAATTTCTTCAGCCTCCTGAGGTTGAAGAGGCGCTGCTGAACCTTCTTCACCACGCTGTCTGTGTGGGTGGACCATTTCAGTTTGTCCGTGATGTGAACGCCAAGGAACTTAAAACTTTCCACCCTCTCCACTACTGTCCTGTCAATGTAGATAGGGGGCTGCTCCCTCTGCTGTTACCCAAAGTCTACGATCAACTCCTTTGTTTAGTTGACATTGAGTTTTAGGTTATTTTCCTAACACCACACTCCGAGGGTCCTCACCTCCGCCCTATAGGCCATCTCGTCGTTGTTGGTAATCAAGCCTACTACTGTTGTGTCGTCTGCCAACTTGATGATTGAGTTGGAGGCGTGCATGGCCACGCAGTCGTGGGTGAAGAGGGAGTACAGAAGGGGGCAGAGAACGCACCCTTGTGGGGGCCCAGTGTTGAGGATCAGTGGGATGGAGAGGTCGTTTCCTACCCTCACCACCTGGGGGCGGCCCGTCAGGAAGTCCAGGACCCAGTTGGACAGGGCAGGGTCGAGACCCAGGGTCCTGAAGGGCAGGTAGTTTGGGTGCGGTGATGCGTTGGCCCGTCAGGAAGTCCAGAACCCAGTTGCGCAGGGCGGGGTCGAGACCCAGCGTCTCAAGCTTAATGACGAGTTTTGAGGGTACTATGGTGTTAAATGCTGAGCTGTAATCGATCAACATCCTTCTTACATAGGATTTCCTCTTGTCCAGATGGGTTAGGGCAGTGTGCAGTGTGATGGCGATTGCGTAATCTGTGGACCTATTGGGGCGGTAAGCAAATTGGAGTGGGTCTAGGGTGTCAGGTAGGGTGGAGGTGATATGGTCCTTGACTAGTCTCTCAAAGCACTTCATGATGACGGAAGTGAGTGCTACAGGGCGGTAGTCATTTAACTCAGTTACCTTAGCTTTCTTGGGAACAGGAACAATTGAAGCATGTGGCAACAGCAGACTGGGATAAGGATTGATTGAATATGTCTGTAAACACACCAGCTAGCTGGTCTGGGTGTGCTCAGAGGATGCGGCCGGGGATGCCGTCTGGGCCTGCAGCCTTGCGAGGGTTAACACGTTTAAATGTTTTACTCGTGTTGGCTACAGTGAAGGAGAGCCTGCAGGTTTTGGTAGCGGGCTGTGTCAGTGGTACTGTATTGTCCTCAAAGCAAGCAAAAAAGTTGTTTAGTCTGTCTGGGAGCAAGACATTGTGGTCCGCGACGGAGCTGCTTTTTCTTTTGTAGTCCGTGATTGACTGTAGATACTGCCACATACCGCTCGTGTCTGAGCCGTTGAATTGAGACTCTATACTGACGCTATAAGCTTGTTTGATTGCCTTGCGGAGGGAATAGCTGCAATGTTTGTGTTCGGTCATGTTTCCGGTCACCTTGCCCTGATTTTAAAAGTGGATTGCGCTTTCAATTTTACGCGAATGCTGCCATCAATCCACAGTTTCTGGTTGGGGAATGTTTTAATACACGCTGTGGGTACAACATCACCGATGTTCTTGCTAATTAACTCGCTCACCCAATCAGCGTATTCATCAATGTTGTTCGCCGCAATGCGGAACATATCCCAGTCCACGTGATCAAAGCAATCTTGAAGCATGGAATCCGATTAGTCGGACCAGCGTTGAACAGACCTGAGCGCGGGTGCTTCCTGTTTTAGTTTCTGTCTATAGGCTGGAAGCAACAAAATGGAGTCGTGGTCAGCTTTTCCAACGGGAGGGCAGGGGAGGGACGTATATGCATCGCAGAAGTTAGATTAACAATTGTCTAGGGTTTTGCCAGCCCCGGTAGCACAATCGATATGCTGATATAATTTGGGGAGCCTTGTTTTCAGATTAGCCTTGTTAAAATCCCCAGCTACAATAAATGCAGCCTCAGGATATGTGGTTTCCAGTTTACATAGAGTCAAATAAAGTTCTTTCAGGGCCGTCGATGCGTCTGCTTGGGGGGGAATATACACAACTGTGATTATGATCGAAGAGAATTCTCTTGGTAGATAATGTGGCCGGCATTTGATTGTGAGGAATTCTAAGTCAGGTGAACAAAAGGACTTGAGTTCCTGTATGTTGTTATGATCACACCACGTCTCGTTAATCATAAGGCATACCCCCCCGCCCTTCTTCTTACCAGAGAGATGCTTGTTTCTGTCAGCGCGATGCGTAAAGAAACCAGATGGCTGTACCGACTCAGATAGCGTGTTTCGAGTGAGCCATGTTTCCGTGAGACAAAGAACGTTACAGTCACTGATGTCTCTCTGGAATGCTACCCTTGCTCGGATTTCGTCTACCTTGTTGTCAAGAGACTGGACATTGGCGAGTAGTATACTCGGGAGAGGTGCTCGATGTGCCCGTCTACAGAGCCTGACCAGAAGACCGCTCCATCTGCCCCTTCTATGGTGCCGTTGTTTTGGGTCACCAGCTGGGATCCGATCCATTGTCCTGGGTGGTAGGCCAAATAGAGGATCCGCTTCGGGAAAGTCGCATTGGTGAGTTGACGTTGCTCTTATGTCCAATAGTTCCTCCCGACTATGTAATAAAACCTAAGATTTTCTGGAAATAGAACATAAAAAAAAAAAAAATTACTGCATAGTTTCCTAGGAACGCGAAGCGAGGCGGCCATCTCTGCCGGCGCCGATTAACTGGTTTCCCCACATCAGAATGGTATGAAACGGAGTGTGAGTGTGAGGGGAAGCAGAAAAGTTCTCCATATGGCCCGCCAGAATACTCTCTCCAGGTGAGCCTGGTCTTTTAACAGGCAAGAGGACACACAATGACACCGTGTTCCGCAATACAGGCAACTCCTAGTGTTGAACCTGTATAGCCATTCTGCTGGAGACAACCCAGCTCTGCCTAATTGCATAGGCTTGGGAAAAGGTGACTCGGCAGTCTTCGGCGACTCACGGTGAACCTCGGGTTCTCTCTGCAACGAGGCCGTTGGGGACTTCCGGGGTGCGGCGGAGGTGAGGCGGAATCCTTGGAAGGGCGAAATCGAATCTCCTCCCTCTCAGTCCTTCCTGTAGGCACTCATTGATCCTGATGGTCAAGGCAATGAGGGAATCTAGCTCCATCGGTAATTCCCGGGCTGCAAGCCTATCCTTGACATCCTTCAAGACTTTGTGTGGAACAAATAGCGCTTCCTGGTTCCAGGCACTCTCAGCTGCCAACGCACGAAAATCCACCAAATAGTCTGCCACACTGCGGGAGACCAGCCGAAACTGGTGTAGCTTCCGGACAGCCTCTCTCCAGTAGAATGGGGTATCAAACTCCTTCTTTACTTCTCCCATGAACTCCTCCAGACTGACACATTTGGCATGTTGTTGCCTCCATGCAGCTGAAGCCCAGGCGAGCGCCCTCCCGGACAACAGCGTGATTAGGTACGCTATCTTAAGGCGGAGGAGGAGGGCTGAAGCTCAAATATTTTTTACCTTTATTTAACTAGGCAAGTCAGTTAAGAAGAAATTATTATTTTCAATGACAGCCTAGGAACAGTGGGTTAACTGCCTTGTTCAGGGCAGAATGACATATGTTTACCTCGTCAGCTCAGGGATTCGATCTTGCAACCTTTCGGTTACAAGTCCAACAGTCTAACACCTAGGCTACCTGTCGCCCAGATTTCACCCGAAGATGAGAGCACACTGAGCTAGAAACACCCGAAATTGGCCCAGCTCTCCATTAAAGCGTTCCCGGGAAGGCGGAGGGACTAGTGAGGCGGCGCTGCTAACAGCTGAGTTACTGATGGGCTGTGAGGTTACCATTGTAGTAGGCTGCCTCCTAGCTAACCCACGGAATTGCTCCAGCAAGATGTCCAATGCCCGGTCATGTTGTTCGGCCAAGGTGTGGACCCCCTCCATAACGCCTTGAAGCAATTCCAAAGGTGACTCCTTGGGAGGAGACAGTGTTGCGCAGTTGGTCCGAGTCTGCTGGGTCAGTCATGGCCAGTTTGTGCTATCACGTTTCAGGTAAGACCCAGATGCAGACAATGTTCAAGTAACAACAGTTCATTAATCGAACAGGGGCAGGTAAAAGGCGGGTCCAGGGCAGGTAATCCAGCAGTTGTCGGTGATCCAGATAAGTGGGGCAAAGGTACAGGACTGCAGGCAGGCTCAGGGTCAGGGCAGGCAGAATGGTCAACACCGGGAAAACTAGGAAAAAGGATCAATCAAGAGACAGGAGCAGAGGGAAAAACGCTGGTAGGTTTGATGAAACAAAATGAACTGGCAACAGACAAACAGAGAACACAGGTATAAATACACAGGGGATAATGGAGACGACGGGCAACACCTGGAGGTGGGTGGAGACAATCACAGACAGGGGGAACAGATCAGGGTGTGAGACAGGCATCTAGCCCAGCAAACACACAAACACACACTCCTCAAGAAGCTCAATGGCCTCTAGGCCAGCTGCCACAAACACACACACACACACACTCCTGAAGACACTTGCAGGCCTCTATGCCAGCTGCCACACACACACACACACGCACGGACGCACGCACACACACGCACGCACGCACGCACGCACGCACGCACACACTCACACACACACACACACACACACACACACACACACGCACGCACGGACACAAACACACACACACACACACACACACACACACACACACACACACACACACACACACTCACACTCCAAAAGACGCTTGCAGGGGTGGGCCAGCTGCCACGCTCTAAATGGTACGCCACTCCATCACTCCTTCTACCCCCTCTCGCTCTCTCTCAGACACACCTCGCAGGTATGGGCCAGCTGCCACGGTCTGAAAGATAGACATTTGACTGTGTAGCCATCATTAAACCCGGCGGTGAGGCGAGCCAGCAGAGCCAGACACGGACTTGGCAGAGGGCAGTAAGGGACTCAATGATGTCTCAATCTAGCCTGTTGGCTTTCCCCCTCAATCTAGCCTGCTCCTTTGAGGCTATCCCCCTCAATCTAGTCTACTCCTTAGAGGCTTTTCCCTCAATCTAGCCTGCTTCTTAGAGGCTTTCGCCCTCAATCTAACCTGCTTCTTAGAGGCTTTCCCCCTCAATCTAGCCTGCTTCTTAGAGGCTTCCGCCCTCAATCTAGCCTGCTGCTTAGAGGCTTTCCCCCTCAATCTAGCCTACTCCTTAGAGGCTTTCGCCCTCAATCTAGCCTACTCCTTAGAGGCTCTCCCCGTCAATCTGAGGTCTCTTGGTCCATGTTTTGGGGAAGCCTGGCTTCCCTTGGCATCTATGAATACATGTCACTGTACGATCCTCCTCCAGAGGGCTTCATTCACACACACCACACATACACCCTCCATTATGTGTCAGAGCAACAAAGACGGTCAGCTCTCTCTCTCCCCTCTCCCTCTCCCTCTCCCTCTCTCCCTCTCTCTCTCCCTCTCCCTCTCCCTCTCCGTCTCTCTCTCCCTCTCTCCCTCCTCCCTCTCCCTCTCCGTCTCCCTCTCTCTCTCCCTCTCCCTCTCCCTCTCCCTCTCCCTCTCTCTCCCTCTCCCTCTCCCTCTCCCTCTCCCTCTCTCTCTCTCTCTCTCCCCTCTCCGTCTCTCTCTCTCTCTCAATTCAGTCAGCTGTATAAGGAAATAAGGAAATTCAATTAATTTAAATTTGCTTTATTGGCATGACGTAACAGTGTACATATTGTCAAAGTGTCACGATCGTGTGTAGAGACGGACCAAGGCGCAGCGTACGTAGAGTTCCACATCTTTATTATCAAGTGAAACTTCGAACAAAAACAAATAAAGGACCAACAAAACGTGACTACGTGGTGCACATGCACAAATACAAAATAATATCCCAAAACAAAGGTGAGAAAAACAGCTACTTAAATATGATCCCCAATTAGAGGCAACGACTACCAGCTGCCTCTAATTGGGAATCAAACCAAAACACCAACATAGACATTTTAAACTAGAACACCCCCTTGTCATGCCCTGAACAACACTATAGAGAAACAAGGGCTCTCTATGGTCAGGGCGTGACAGTAACCCCCCCCCAAAAAAGGTGCGGACTCCGACCGCAAAACCTGAAACCAAATGGGAGGGTTAGGGGGGGTGACTAGTGTCGGTGGCGGCTCCGGTGCGGATCGTAGCCATGGCACCGGGCTGAACGACGTGCCTGGACTGGGCACCGGAAGGCTCCGGCCTTGTAGCTGGGCATGTCGCCGTGCCTGGACTGGGCATCGGCACAGAGGAAGGCTCCGGCCATGGAGCTGGGTTGAACGCCGTTCCCGGACTGGGCACCGGAAGGCTCCGGCCTTGTAGCTGGGCATGTCGCCGTGCCTGGACTGGGCACCGGCGCTGAGGAAGGCTCCGGCCTAGGAGCGGGACTGGACGCCGTGTCTGGACTGGACACCGGCGCAGAGGAGGCCTCCTGCCATGGAGCTGGACGCAGTGCCTGGACTGGGCACCGGCGCAGGAGGTTCCGGACCGTTGACCGTCTCAGGAGGTTCCGGACTGTGGACCGTCGTTGGAGGGTCCAGACTGTGAAACATCACCGGAAGCTCTGGACTGGGAACTGTCACCGGAAGCTCTGGACTGGGAACTGTCACCGGAAGCTCTGGACTGGGAACTGTCGCCGGAAGCTCTGGACTGTGAATGCCCAATGGAGGCCTGTAGGCACTTCAAGGCGAGTGCGGGGAGCAGGCACAGGACGTACCGGACTGGGGAGGCGCACTGGAGGCCTGATGTGTGGGGCCAGTACAGGTGGCACCAGACTGGTGACACGCACTTCAAGGCGAGTGCTGGGAGGAGACACAGGATGTACCGGACTGGGAAGACATACTGGAGACCGGCACAACTGGTACTGAACAGATGACAACCTCTGCATGGCGAGTGCGGGAAGCTGGCACAGGACGTACTGGGCTGTGGAGGCACACTGGAGATCTGGTGCGTGGAGCCAGCACAGATTTCACCAGACTGATTACACGCTCCTCAGGATGAGTACAGGGAGCTGACTCCCTCCGTTCACTCCCCTCCAATTTCTCCATCCTCTCCCAGACGGGCTCTGGTTCACTCCCCGGCTCCGCCAACCACCCCGTGTGCCCCTCCCCCCCAAAAAAATGTTGGGCTGTTTTTTGGGCTTTCTAAGTAGCCGCGAACCCCGGAGTCGTTGCTGTCCTCCCTTCTCTCCTTGCGTCTGCCGCCAAGGAAGGCGATCCTGTCCTGCCAAGTCCAGGATCCCTTCCCATCCAATATCTCCTCCCAAGTCCAGGATACCTTCTCCTCCTTGGCAAGCTGCTTGGTCCTGTTGTGATGGGATATTCTGTCACGATTGAGTTTAGAGTCGGACCAAGAAACAGAGTACGTAGACTTCCACATCTTAATTATCAAGTGAAACTTCGAACAAAAACAAATAAGGGGCCAACGAAACGTGACTACATGGTGCACATGCACAAACACAAAATAATATCCCACAAACACAGGTGGGAAAAACAGCTACTTAAATATGATCCTCAATTACCAGCTGCCTCTAATTGGGAACCAAACCAAAACACCAACATAGAAATGTTAAACTAGAACACCACCTCGTCACGCACTCACCTACTACACCATAGAGAAACAAGGGCTCTCTATGGTCAGGACACAAAGCTATCGGATATTTACCATATGAAAATAATAAGAATCAAAATTGTCAACGGCACAACAATAACAACAATAACCAAGGGTCAAAATAACCATACGTTGAACAACAACAATTAGCATACAGTAGAGGACATGTGCAGGTTGATTGGTTTGTCAGACACTGTCCCTCAACTTATGGCAGGCAGCAATGTAGTGTGCTGCCAACCCACAGCTCTCTGCGTCCTCCCCCAACAGGATGGGTAGCCTATCCTCATCAGAGAGGTCTTTGAAACCTTGAATAAGGGTTTAACATTTTGGGAAATGACACTCTCTAATTGTTTTATATTTTTGACATTTTGTCAGGAAATGCAGCTCCGTCTCAGGTTCTGCTGTTTTGCAGTGGCTGCACAGCCTTTCCTCTACAGGGAGCCAGGTTTTCCTGTGTCTACCCTTCTCAATGGCAAGGCTATGCTCACTGAGCCTGTACTTTTTAAAGTTTTTCTAAGGTTTTGATCAGTAACCATGGTCAAATAGTTAGCCACGGTGTACTGTTGATTTAGGGCCAGATAACACTGCATTTTGCTTTGTGTTTGTGTTTCCCAAAAAGCAATATAGTGTTGTTTTGACTGTGTTGTAATTTGGTTTATTCTGATTGATTGAATGTTCTGGTCCTGAGGCTTCAGTGTGTTAGTAGAACAGGTTTGTGAACTCAGCCCCAGGACCAAGCCCAGGACCAGGACTCTTTTCTTTGCTCTTGGCATTGCATGGCTTGGTAATGATATGAGAGGGGGTCACTGTATTTTAGATGTTTTGAACACTTAATTGCTCTTTCATTAGTTTTTATTATTAGTGGATATTGACCTAATTCTGCCCTGCATGCATTGTTTGTAGTTTTCCTCTGGACATGTAGGAGAATCCTACAGAACTCTGCATGCAGGGTTTCAATGGGGTTTATGTCCCATTTGATGAAATCTTGTTTTGTAAGTGGACCCCACACCTCGCTGCCATAAAGTGCAATTGGTTCAATGACACATTCAATTAGTGTTAGCCAAATTTTAGGCCAAATAGGTATTTCAATTTGAATTCGTTTTTTTAATGGCGTAGAATGCCCTGCGTGCTTTCTCTCTCAGTTAATTCACTGCCTCATTAAGGTGTCCATTTGAGCTTATTTTTATACCTAAGTAATTGTAGTGTGTGCAGTACTCTATATATTTTGTACCAGTTGAGAACATTGGTCTAATTCCCTGAGATCCGGATCTTCTCTGGAAAATCATTATTTTAGTATTTTGGGGGTTTTACTGCCAGGGCCCAGGTCTGGCAGTACTGCTCTAGCAGGTCCAGGCTCTGCTGTAGGTCATGTGCTGTGGGGGTTTACTGCCAGGGCCCAGGTCTGGCAGTACTGCTCTAGCAGGTCCAGGCTCTGCTGTAGGCCATGTGCTGTGGGGGTTTACTGCCAGGGCCCAGGTCTGGCAGTACTGCTCTAGCAGGTCCAGGCTCTGCTGTAGGCCATGTGCTGTGGGGGTTTACTGCCAGGGCCCAGGTCTGGCAGTACTGCTCTAGCAGGTCCAGGCTCTGCTGTAGGCCATGTGCTGTGGGGTTTACTGCCAGGGCCCAGGTCTGGCCATGTGCTGTGGGGGTTTACTGCCAGGGCCCAGGTCTGGAAGTACTGCTCTAGCAGGTCCAGGCTCTGTTGTAGGCCATGTGCTGTGGGTGACAGCAGGCATAGGTCATCTGCATTTAACCTCTGAACTGTGTAGACTAACACCAGGGGCTGAGGATTTTTCTAGAATAGTGGCCAATTCATTGATGTAAATATTGAAGAGTGCAGGGCTCAGATTGCAACCTCGGCGGAGGCCCTGTTTAACATTTTTATGCTTGATTGATGGTAGTAAACTTTCTCTCTCTCTGTCTTTCTCTCTCGCTCTCTTGTCTCTCTCTCTCTCTCCATCTCTCCCTCTGTCTCGCTCTTTCTCTCTCTTTCTGTCTGTCTCTCTCTTTCTCTCTCTGTCTCTCTCTGTCTCTCTCTGTCTCTCTCTGTCTCTCTCTCTCAATTCAATTCAATTCAATTCAAGGGCTTTATTGGCATGGGAAAATGTGTTAACATTGCCAAAAGCAAGTGAGGTAGATAATATATAAGGTGAATATATAAAGTGAAATAAACAATAAAAATTAACAGTAAACATTACACATACAGAAGTTTCAAAACAATAAAGACATTACAAATGTCATATTATATATATATACAGTGTTTTAACAATGTACAAATGGTTAAAGGACACAAGATAAAATAAATAAGCATAAATATGGGTTGTATTTACAATGGTGTGTGTTCTTCACTGGTTGCCCTTTTCTCGTGGCAACAGGTCACAAATCTTGCTGCTGTGATGGCACACTGTGGAATTTCACCCAGTAGATATGGGAGTTTATCAAAATATGATTTGTTTTCGAATTCTTTGTGGATCTGTGTAATCTGAGGGAAATATGTCTCTCTAATATGGTCATACATTGGGCAGGAGGTTAGGAAGTGCAGCTCAGTTTCCACCTCATTTTGTGGGCAGTGAGCACATAGCCTGTCTTCTCTTGAGAGCCATGTCTGCCTACGGCGGCCTTTGTCAATAGCAAGGCTATGCTCACTGAGTCTGTACATAGTCAAAGCTTTCCTTAATTTTGGGTTTCCAATGTGTCAAGTAATTATCTTTTTGTTTTCTCATGATTTGGTTGGGTCTAATTGTGCTGCTGTCCTGGGGCTCTGTAGGGTGTGTTTGTGTTTGTGAACAGAGCCCCAGGACCAGCTTGCTTAGGGGACTCTTCTCCAGGTTCATCTCTCTGTAGGTGATGGCTTTGTTATGGAAGGTTTGGGAATCACTTCCTTTTAGGTGGTTATAGAATTTAACTTCTCTTTTCTGGATTTTGATAATTATTGGGTATCGGCCTAATTCTGCTCAGCATGCATTATTTGGTGTTCTACGTTGTACACGGAGGATATTTTTGCAGAGTTCTGCGTGCAGAGTCTCAATTTGTGTTTGTCCCATTTTGTGAAGTCTTGGTTGGTGAGCGGACCCCAGACCTCACAACCATAAAGGGCAATGGGCTCTATGACTGATTCAAGTATTTTTAGCCAAATCCTAATTGGTATGTTGAAATTTATGTTCCTTTTAATGGCATAGAATGCCCTTCTTGCCTTGTCTCTCAGATCGTTCACAGCTTTGTGGAAGTTACCTGTGGCGCTGATGTTTAGTCCAAGGTATGTATAGTTTTTTGTGTGCTCTAGGGCAACAGTGTCGAGATGGAATTTGTATTTGTGGTCCTGGCGACTGGACCTTTTTTGGAACACCATTATTTTGGTCTTACTGAGATTTACTGTCAGGAACCAGGTCTGACAGAATCTGTGCATAAGATCTAGGTGCTGCTGTAGGCCCTCCTTGGTTGGTGATAGAAGCACCAGATTATCAGCAAATAGCAGACATTTGACTTCGGATTCTAGTAGGGTGAGGCCGGGTGCTGCAGACTTTTTTAGTGCCCGCGCCAAATTCGTTGATATATATGTTGAAGAGGGTGGGGCTCAAGCTGCATCCCTGTCTCACCCCACGACAATGTGTGAAGAAATGTGTTTGTTTTTTGCCAATTTTAACCGCACACTTGTTGTTTGTGTACATGGATTTTATAATGTTGTATGTTTTACACCCAACACCACTTTCCATCAGTTTGTATAGCAGACCCTCGTGCCAAATTGAGTCAAAGGCTTTTTTGAAATCAACAAAGTATGAGAAGACTTTGCCTGTGTTTTGGTTTGTTTGGTTGCCAATTAGGGTGTGCAGAGTGAATACATGGTCTGTTGTACGGTAATTTGGTAAAAAGCCCATTTGACATTTGCTCAGTACATTGTTTTCATTGAGGAAATGTACGAGTCTGCTGTTAATGATAATGCAGAGGATTTTCCCAAGGTTACTGTTGACGCATATTCCACGGTAGTTATTGGGGTCAAATTTGTCTCCACTTTTGTGGATTGGGGTGATCAGTCCTTGGTTCCAAATATTGGGGAAGATGCCAGAGCTAAGGATGATGTTAAAGAGTTTTAGTATAGCCAATTGGAATTTGTTGTCTGTATATTTGATCATTTCATTGAGGATACCATCAACACCACAGGCCTTTTTGGGTTGGAGGGTTTTTATTTTGTCCTGTAACTCATTCAATGTAATTGGAGAATCCAGTGGGTTCTGGTAGTCTTTAATAGTTGATTCTAAGATCTGTATTTGATCATGTATATATTTTTTCTCTTTATTATTTGTTATAGAGCCAAACAGATTGGAGAAGTGGTTTACCCATACATCTCCATTTTGGATAGATAATTCTTCGTGTTGTTGTTTGTTTAGTGTTTTCCAATTTTCCCAGAAGTGGTTAGAGTCTATGGATTCTTCAATTACATTGAGCTGATTTCTGACATGCTGATTCTGACATGCTGTTCATGCTGACATGCTGCCTTCTTTTTCCGTAGTGTATTTCTGTATTGTTTTAGTGATTCACCATAGTGAAGGCGTAGACTCAGGTTTTCCGGGTCTCTATGTTTTTGGTTGGACAAGTTTCTCAATTTCTTTCTTAGATTTTTACATTCTTCATCAAAACACTTGTCATTGTTGTTAATTTTCTTCGGTTTTCTATTTGAGATTTTTAGATTTGATAGGGAAGCTGAGAGGTCAAATATACTGTTGAGATTTTCTACTGCCAAGTTTACACCTTCACTATTTACAGTGGAACGTTTTAACCACGAAATTGTCTAAAAGGGATTGAATTTGTTGTTGCCTAATTGTTTTTTGGTAGGTTTCCAAACTGCATTCCTTCCATCTATAGCATTTCTTAGCATTTGTTAATGTTACTCAGTTCCTTTGGCCTTGATGCCTCATGATTGGGTATTGCACTGTCTCTCTCTCTCTGTCTCTCTCTCTCTCTCTCATTCTCTCTGTCTCTCTTAGTCTCTCTCTGTCTCTCTCTGTCTCTGTGTGTCTCTCTCTCTCTGTCTCTGTGTCTCTCTGTCTCTGTGTCTCTCTCTGTCTCTCTCTGTCTCTCTCTGTCTCTCTGTCTCTCGCTCTCTGTCTCTCTCTCTCTCTGTCTCTCTCTCTCTGTCTCTCTCTCTCTCTGTCTCTGTGTCCTTCACTCTCTGTCTCTCTCTGTCTCTGTGTCCCTCTCTCTCTCAAGGGACTTTATTGGAATGTTTGCATTGCCAAAGAAAGTGGAATAGACAATAAAAATAATTAAACATGGAAATTAAACAAACGGTAAACATTACACTCACAAAAGTTTTTCAAATCTTGTATTATTGGTTATGTACAATGTTGTTAATAAATTATGAAAATAAATAAATAAAATAAATAAACATATAAATATAGGTTGTATTTCTACAGTGTTTGTGCTCCACTGGTTTCCCTTAATTCATGGCAACCTGACCGGAGGTGTTGGTCTGTTGACTTGACCGGAGGTGTTGGTCTGTTGGCTTGAGTGGAGCTGATAAACAGTCTGACATAGGCCAAGAGCTCTTCACGAGGGCAACTCACCGTCCCTGAAGAAGTTGCTTCTAGGTACATATCTAGTCCTCTATGGCTGAAAGCGTAACACCCACCAGGATGATGCCTGGGTAGCGGCATCGCCTAAAGCACACCACAATTCAGCTGTAGTCTGGAAACGTCTCCAGGCAACTATGAGCCTGAACAGTCATCCCATCTCCGCACACAGTCCTTGTCCTTCCAGGAACCGGCAGGTGAAACAAAAAAGCCAGTTCTTTGTCCAGTTGACATTTGAATAAATAGATTAGCCGGCTGGATAGGAGGAGTTATACCATCACAATCCCTGCATTTAAAACTCAGAGATATAATTTTTATTTTTTTATTTTTTTACATAAAAGCCTTTACAAAACAAGTTTTACTCATAAAGCTGAAGTTATTTGTGGTAAAGTTGAGAAACTCAGATATTTTTTTAAGTGACAAAGAACTGTGTTCTAACACATTAAGAACAGTGTTATGAAAGAACGCAGAAGAAATCGATTATCCGTGCCTGTATCACAAGCGCAATGCATGATGGCTAGACAGTCACATGTGTGACCTGGACCCCGTGAGTCAGTCACACACTTGTTTTACAACCAGAAATGATCTACATGAAAGTTATGATGTCTGTTTGATGATTGGAGGCGTGTTTCACAGTTATCGGCCAATCCCACCCGTGCCGTCACACAGGTGACATGCAGTCACGATTTCAGCGCTATATTATAAATAAAATACTCATTTTAACTTCAAATAAAATGATTGAATTGTAAATAAAAGAGCTAAATATTTCAACATAAATTAACCAAAACATTTGAAAAAATACAACTATTAAATGGTTAATAATGTAGATATAACTGGTTAATAATGTAGATATAACTAGTTAATAATGTAGATATAACTGGTGAATAATGTAGATATAACTAGTTAATAATGTAGATATAACTAGTTAATAATGTAGATATAACTGGTTAATAATGTAGATATAACTAGTTAATAATGTAGATATAACTGGTGAATAATGTAGATATAACTAGTTAATAATGTAGATATAACTAGTTAATAATGTAGATATAACTGGTTAATAATGTAGATATAACTAGTTAATAATGTAGATATAACTGGTTAATAATGTAGATATAACTGGTTAATAATGTAGATATAACTAGTTAATAATGTAGATATAACTGGTTAATAATGTAGATATAACTGGTTAATAATGTAGATATAACTAGTTGATAATGTAGATATAACTAGTTAATAATGTAGATATAACTGGTTAATAATGTAGATATAACTAGTTAATAATGTAGATATAACTGGTTAATAATGTAGATATAACTGGTTAATAATGTAGATATAACTAGTTAATAATGTAGATATCTAGTTAATAATGTATATATGAATGGTTAATAATGTAGATATAACTAGTTAATAATGTAGATATAACTAGTTAATACTTTAGATATCTAGTTAATAATGTAGATTTAACTAGTTAATAATGTAGATATAACTGGTGAATAATGTAGATATAACTGGTTAATACTTTAGATATCTAGTTAATAATGTAGATATAACTGGTTAATACTTTAGATATCTAGTTAATAATGTAGATATAACTGGTTAATAATGTAGATATAACTGGTGAATAATGTAGATATAACTAGTTAATAATGTAGATATAACTAGTTAATACTTTAGATATCTAGTTAATAATGTAGATATAACTGGTGAATAATGTAGATATAACTAGTTAATAATGTAGATATAACTGGTTAATAATGTAGATATAACTAGTTAATAATGTAGATATAACTGGTTAATAATGTAGATATAACTAGTTAATAATGTAGATTTAACTAGTTAATAATGTTGATATAACTGGTTAATAATGTAGCTATAACTAGTTAATAATGTAGATATAACTAGTTAATAATGTAAATATAACTGGTTAATAATGTAGATTTAACTAGTTAATAATGTAGATATAACTAGTTAATACTTTAGATATCTAGTTAATAATGTAGATATAACTAGTTAATAATGTAGATTTAACTAGTTAATAATGTTGATATAACTGGTTAATAATGTAGCTATAACTAGTTAATAATGTAGATATAACTAGTTAATAATGTAGATATATCTAGTTAATAATGTAGATATAACTAGTTAATACTTTAGATATCTAGTTAATAATGTAGATTTAACTAGTTAATAATGTAGATATAACTAGTTAATACTTTAGATATCTAGTTAATAATGTAGATTTAACTAGTTAATAATGTAGATATATCTAGTTAATAATGTAGATATAACTAGTTAATACTTTAGATATCTAGTTAATAATGTAGATTTAACTAGTTAATAATGTAGATATAACTGGTTCATAATGTAGTTATAACTAGTTAATAATGTAGATATAACTAGTTAATAATGTAGATTTAACTAGTTAATAATGTAGATATAACTAGTTAATGATGTTTCAATGGCGTGTCTCATTGATCTCAGGGAACCTCAGTGTTGCCTGCTCCTCTCTACAACCCAGCTGACTTACTCCCCCTGGACCCCACTCAGGAGATCATCTTCCCACCAGAGCTGATGGTAGATACGCTAACACATCAACACACACGGGGGCTTAACACAAACACAGACCCTTACCCCTCTCTCTCGGTTTATCTCTTTCACTAGCTCTCTGTTCATCACTCTCTCTTTCTCTCTCCCTCTGTTCATCACTCTCTCTTTCTCTCTCCCTCTGTTCATCTCTCTCTCTCTCTCTCTCTCTCTCTCTCTCTTTCTCTCTCTCTCTGTCTCTCTCTCTCTCTCTCTCTCTTTCTCTCTCCCTCTGTTCATCTCTCTCTCTCACTCTCTCTCTCTCTCTCTCTGTCTCTCTCTCTCTCTCTGTTCAACACACACACACACTCTCTCTCTCTCTTTCTCTCTCAATTCAATTCAATTCAAGGGCTTTATTGGCATGGGAAACATATGTTTACATTGCCAAAGCAAGTGAAATAAGATAAACAAGGTAAACTTTCAATAATATAGACATTTCAAATGTAATACTACACATAACTGGTTAATATCACACACATATTATTAGTGTTGTAACAATGTGCAAGTAGTTGAAGTATGAATGGGAAAATAAACATATAAATATAGGTTTTATTTCTACAGTGTTTGTGCTCCACTGGTTTCCCTTAATTCATGGCAACGGGCCACACATCTTGCTGCTGTGACTGCGGTAACAGAGTTTATCTCATGTTTGCTTTGTTTCATCTTTGTGATCTGCGGGAAATATGACAGGAAGTGGTGCTCAGTTTACACCTCATTTTGTGGGCAGTGGGCACATACAGTTGAAGTCGGAAGTTTACATACACCTTAGCCAAAAACATTTAAACTTTGTTTTTCACAATTCCTGACATTTAATCCTAGTAAAAATTCACTGTCTTAGGTCAGTTAGGATCACCACTTTATTTTAAGAATGTGAAATATCAGAATAAGAGTAGAGAGAATGATTTATTTCAGCTTTCATTTCTTTCATCACATTCCCAGTGGGTCAGAAGTTTACATACACTCAATTAGTACTTGGTAGCATTGCCTTCAAATTGTTTAACTTGGGTCAAACATCTTGGGTATTCTTCCACAAGCTTCCGACAATAAGTATGGTGAATTTTGGCCCATTCCTCCTGACAGAGCTGGTGTAACTGAGTCAGGTTTATAGGCCACGCTTTTCAGTTCTGCCCACAAATGTTCTATAGGATTGAGGTCAGGGCTTTGTGATGGCTACTGCAATACCTTTACTTTGTTGTCCTTAACTTCTTGCGTCGAGCCATCCCGGATCCGGGATCGTGAATACATCCTCAAGCTCATTACCATAACGCAACGTTAACTATTCATGAAAAATCGCAAATGAAAATGAAATAAATATGCTAGCTCTCAAGCTTAGCCTTTTGTTAACAACACTGTAATCTCAGATTTTCAAAAATATGCTTCTCAACCATAGCAAAACAAGCATTTGTGTAACAGCATTTAGCTTTAGCATAGCATTTAGCGTTAGCATTCAGCAGGCAACATTTTCACAAAAACCAGAAAACCATTCAAATAAAATAATTTACCTTTGAAGAACTTCGGATGTTTTCAATGAGGAGACTCAGATAGCAAATGTTCAGTTTTTCCTGAAAGATTATTTGTGCAGGAGAAATCGGTCCGTTTTCTGCGTCATGTTTGGCTACCAAAAAAAAACGAAAATTAATTCATCCAAACGCCAAACTTTCTTCCACATTAACTCCATAATATCGACTGAAACATGGTAAACGTTGTTTAGAATCAATCATCAAGGTGTTTTTCACATATCTCTTCATGATATATCAATCCTGGAAGTCTCCTCTCTGTCTCAATCACATGGATGAATGCGAGCAGCTTGGAGATTACGCAACAATTTCAACAAAGGACACCAGGCGGACCCCTGGTAAATGTAGTCTCTTATGGCCAATCTTCCAATGATATGCCTACAAATACGTCACAATGCTGCAGACAACTTGGAGAAACGATAGAAAGGGCAGGTTAATTCGTGGCGCTTTCACAGCCATATAAGGAGACAATGAAAAACAGAGCGTCAAAAATCCTGCTCATTTCCTGTTTGAAGTTTCATCTTGGTTTCGCCTGTAGCATCAGTTCTGGGGCACTCACAGATAATATCTTTGCAGTTTTGGAAACGTCG
The DNA here is from genome assembly GCF_034236695.1 of Oncorhynchus nerka. NCBI lineage: Eukaryota > Metazoa > Chordata > Actinopteri > Salmoniformes > Salmonidae > Oncorhynchus > Oncorhynchus nerka. The sequence continues at coordinate 77,931,383 of NC_088413.1, read as the reverse complement.
GAGTGTTTTCTTTCCAAAGCTGCCAATTATATGCATAGTCGAGCATGTTTTCGTGACAAAATATTGCGCTTAAAACGGGCACGTTTTTTTATCCATTAATGACATAGCGCCCCCATAGGTTGAAGAGGTTAAGCCATTTTTGCACAACTTTGGAAGTATGCTTGGGGTCATTGTCCATTTGGAAGACGTAATTTGCGAACAAGCTTTAACTTCCTGACTGATGTCTTGAGATGTTTCTTCAGTATATCCACATCATTTTCCACCCTCATGATGCCATCTATTTTGTGGAGTGCACGGTTGTGATGATGCCCTTCGGCTTGCAAGCCTCCCCCTTTTTCCTCCAAACATAACGATGGTCATTGTGGCCAAACAGTTCTATTCCTGTTTCATCAGACCAGAGGACATTTCTCCAAAAAGTACGATCTTTGTCCCCATGTGCAATTGCAAACCGTAGTTTGGCTTTTTTATGCCGGTTTATCAGCAGTGGCTTCTTCCTTGCTGAGCGGCCTTTCAGGTTATGTCGATATAGGACTCATTTTACTATGGATATAGATAATTTTGTACCTGTTTCTTCCAGCATCTTGACAAGGTCCTTTGCTGTTGTTCTGCGATTAATTTGCACTTTTCGCACCAAAGTACGTTCATCTCTAGGAGACAGAATGACCGCGTCTCCTTCCTGAGCAGTATGACGGCTGCGTGGTCCCATGGTGTTTATACTGCGTACTATTGTTTGTACAGATGAACATGGTACCTTCAGGCGTTTAGAAACTGCTCCCAAGGATGAACCAAACTAGTCGAGGTCTACACCGACTTGCCAAAAGTATAGTTTGTTTGGACATTTTTGAAGTGGTTGAAAAAACTAGTTTTAATGACTCCAACCTAAGTTCATGTAAACTTCTGACTTCAACTGTAGCTGTTAAAATCGCAAGGAGAATGTTTGATCTGTCTCTTTCTTTCTCTCACATACAGTATTTGAAATCTAATTATATAATCTGTGTGGACGGGTGTGTGTTGTCTGCACCTGCTCTGGGCTTGGTGCAGGCCGGGGATGCTGTGTGTATGTGTGTGTGTGTGTCTGTGTGTGAGTATAGGTCAATGTAACGTGTGTGTGTGTGTACCTGAGTGTTGATCTGATAATCTGTGTGTTGTTACAGTCTGTTCATACGTTGGTCTTCACGTTAAACATAAACCTAAACAGAGATCAACTACTTGGATGTGTCCGTGTGTCTGTGCAGGGTGGTTGGGTGGGAGTGTGTGCAGGTGGGCATCAGTGTGTTAGAGAACAAATGGAAAACCTACAGTCCACCTTTGTGCTCTTTTTTACACACACAACTATGGACCTTGATAAAGGTCAGCCCCTCTGTGTGTGTGTCTGTTTGAAGCAAGGCCTTCCATCATACGTTACTGTGTGTGTGTGTGTGTCAGGGGTAGTGGGTCGCCTCAGGGAGTGGTGTGTCATGGATGTTAATAGCCCTGGGCAGGCCTCAGCCGAGCCGGGGGCTGGAGTTGTCTGTCTGACCCCACCCCGCTGCCCTGATCCTGGGGAAGAGAGGCTGGGGAGTGGGGGGCCTCAGCAGGGGCCTGGGTCGCGGTCAGCACGCATCACACTCAACACACACACCACTGGGAACTGTTATGGAGATGATTGAAAGATATTTTATTTTCACATACACCAGATGGGTGAAATGTTTGTTTTACAGGGTCCGCCATAGTAGTACAGCGTTTCTGGTGCAAATTAGGGTGAAGTGCCTTGCTCAAGGGCACATCGACAGATTGTTTACCTTATTGGCCAGATTATTTGAACCAGCGACCTTTACGGCTACTGGCCCAACTCTCTAACCGTCTAGTGGCTACCAACCTAAAGGGATTTTTCATATAATAATAATAACAAGATAGTCAGTATAATATTAATCATAATAAACTTTGTTCATTTGATTATTTTTTTTTACAATTTTTTTGTTCTTTAATACAAGTAACAAAGTGCATAAAATTATAAAATTATAAAGTAAAAGTAATAACAAAAGAAAAAGAAATAACAGGAAGGAGAATAAAACACGCCATTAAAATCTAAATATTAAAATCCTCTTTACTTATTTTCCACCATAATTTGTAAATTAATAAATAAAAAATCTTACAATGGGATTTTCTGGATTTTTCTTGCTCATTTTGTCTGTCATAGTTGATGTGTACCTATGATGAAAATTACAGGCCTCTCTCATCTTTTTTAAGTGGGAGAACTTGCACAATTGGTGGCTGACTAAATACTTTTTTCCCCCACTGTATAAAGTCTGGGATTTAGCCTTCATATTTCAGATTTAACATATTATGGCATGACGCTGCAACGACTTCGTTTGAGTTGTTACTCTTTTAGCATAGTATAGTTTATGAAAAATAAGAGAATAGCAAATAACGGAAAACTAAATAATAAAAGTTCAAATTTAGCCTAACTTATTTTGATAGGAGCGTCGAGGACCACTCCCCACCTTGTTTTACCTGCATGACCAGGGATTCAAACCGGTGACCCAATTCCAAAACCCTGCCATTGCAATTTAATTGAAAACAAATGCTTATTGGCCTTCAAGGAGAAAATAATCTATGTACACACACACACACACACACACACACACACACATCTGCTCTAAACTTCAGAAGCTGCAGTGCCACCTCAGATGGCCTCAGATCTTTGCGATCCATGCCGTGCCAACACACACACACACACACACACACACCATGCTGACACTTTTCAGAGTCTTTTGTTCAGCAGCAGGAGAAAGGTCGGGGGTAAATAACAGCATCAGGTCGTTGGCGTGTGTGCTCCACTGGTTTCCTATTTCTCATGGCAACCGGACACAAATCCTGCTGCTGTGATGGCACATTGCAGATATGGGAAGTGAAATGGCTGCCGTTTTAAGGGCTCCTGACCAACAGTGCAATTTGGTGTTTTTTTTCGCATTGTTTATAACTTATTTTGTACATAATGTTGACATACAATCTCTTACGACCGAAAAGGGCTTCTGGATATCAGTTATTACTCACCTGGAATTGGACAAAGAGGTTTTCTGTATCGAGTCCGAAGCGAGGATATACTGCTTCTCCAAGACCTGGACCAAATCCCCACCAATCGAATGAAGAAAAGACAGAAACATAGAGACCGGAGATTGGGGTGCCTTGTTAGAATTTGTTGGCGAGTGGTTAACTCACCTCTACCATCCATTCTATTCTATCTCCGTATGGGACACATGTCGCCAATTTTCAGTGAAATTATAGGGCCCAATACAAATAAATAATCGTAAAAATTATGGATATTAAACATCTAGGTACATACAAGTGTCTTATATGTTCAAAGCTTAAATTCTTGTTAATCTAACTGCAATGTCTGATTTACAGTAGGCTTTACAGTGAAAACATGCCATATGATTGTTTGAGGACAGCGCCCCACACCAACATATTTTTCAACCAGCACAGGCTTTATAAAATCACAAATAGCGATTAAATATATCACTTACTTTATGAAAATCTTCATCTGATTTGCAATCCAAAGGGTCCCAGCTCCCAGCTACAACATGCAGGGTCCCAGCTACAACATGCATGGTCGTTTGGTTAGATAAAATCCTCCTTTATATCCCAAAAAGTCTGTATAGTTGGCGCCATCGATCTGAGTTCAACATGCAGACAAAGGAATCCAAAAAGCTATTGCTAAACTTTATTAAAACAAGTCAAACTAAGTCTCTATTTAATCCTCATTATAATTATGTAATTAATTAATGTAATTAAACTATAATATATCATACGGAAATAAGTATGTTAAATAGAAAAGTAAAATTAGCGTCTTCTTCGTCACGCACGCGCCACAGACTGATTTCCAAATGTGACTCCCAGTACCAAAACTCAAAATTCTCCCTCGTTTTGGAAGAAATAAGCCTGAAACCTTGAACAAAGATTGTTGCCAGTCTCTGTAGTGGATTATAATTCCATATGAATTACGATCTGGGATCTGGAATTGCATAGGACCCTTTCCATCAAAAAAATAAATAAATAAATACATCTGGTTGGTTTCTCTTTGGATTTTCTCCTACCATATCAATTGTGTTATAGTCTCAAACATTATTTTAACATTTCTACAAACTTCAAAGTGTCTTCTATCCAATGGTACCAATTATATGCATATCCTGGTTTCTGGGCCTGAGTAGTTTACTTTGGGCACGTCAGTCAGGCAGAAATTTCTAATAAAAGCATGCATATCCTGGCTTCTGTGCCTGAGTAACAGGCAGTTTACTTTGGGCACGTCATTCAGGCGGAAATTCTGATAAAACAAGTTTGAATACAAACTTGAATCCTTTTTACCTCATTTCTAACAGTTACATGTGCAACCAGAGGAAAAAAACACCTTTACTCCACAGAGACGTGTACAAAGCTCTCCCTCGACCTCCATTTGGCAAATCTGACCATAATTCTATCCGCCTGATTCCTGCTTACAAGCAAAAACTAAAGCAGGAGGTACCAGTGCCTCGCTCAATACGCAAGTGGTCAGATGATGCGGATGCTACGCTACAGGACTGTTTTGCTTGCACAGACTGGAATATGTTCCGGGATTCATCCATTGAGGAGTATACTACCTCAGTCACCAGCTTCATCAATAACTGCATCAATGACGTCTTCCCGACAGTGACCGTACGTACAAATCCCAACCAGAAGCCATGGATTACAGGCAACAGGTAATACCTTCATGTTTCAAGCAGACCACCATTGTCCTTTTGCCAAAGAAGCAAAGGAAACTTGCCTAAATGACAACCGCCCTGTAGCACTCACGTCAGCAGCTATGAAGCTTTTGAAAGGCTGCTCATGGCTCAATACTATCATCCTGGAAACCCTAGGAGCCACTCTAATTTGCATACCGCTCCAACAGATCCACAGATGATGGAATCTCAATCACTCCACACTGCCCTTTCCCACCTGGACAAAAGGAGCACCTACGTTAGAATGCTGTTCTTTGACTACTGCTCATCGTTCAACACCATAGTGCCCACAAAGCTCATCACTAAGCTAAGGACACTGGGACTAAACACCTCCCTCTGGAATTGGATCCTGGACTTCCTGACAGGTCAACCCCAGGTCGTAAGGGCAACAAGACATCTGCCACGCTGATCCTCAACACGGGGGCCCCCCAGGGGTGTGTGCTCGGTCCCCTCCTGTACTCCCTTTTCACCCACGACAGCGTGGCCAAGCACGACTCCAACACCATCATTAAGTTTGCTGACGACACATAAGTGGTAGACCTGATCACCGACAACGATGAGACAGCCTATAGGGAGGAGGACAGAGACCTGGCAGTGTGGTGCCAGAACAAAAACCTCTCTCTCAACTTGAGCAAGACAAAGGAGCTGATCGTGGACTACCCTATTCACATCGACAGGGCTGTGGTGGAGCGGGTCGAGAGTTTCAAGTTCCTTGGTTTCCACATCACCAACAAACTATCATGGTCTAAACACACCAAGACAGTCGTGAAGAGGGCATGACAAAACCTTTTTCCCCTTGGGAGACTGAAAATATTTGGCATGGGTCCCCAGAACCTCAAAAAGTTCTACAGCTGCACCATCGAGAGCATTGGTATGACAACTGCCCGACATCCGACAGTAGGGCGATACAGAGGGTAGTGCGTACAGCCCAATACATCACTCGGCCCAAGCTTCCTGCCATCCAGGACCTATATATTAGAAGGGGTCAGAGGAAGGCCCAAAGAATTGTCAAAGACTCCAGTTCTCTATGGTACCACACAGCAAGCATTACCAGAGCACCAAGTCTAAGTCCAAAAGGCTCCTTAATACTTTCTACCTCCGGGCCAAAAGACTCCTGAACAATTCATCAAATGTCCACCCGGACTATTTACATTGACCTCCCCTTTGTTTTAACTGCTGCAACTCGATGTTTATTATCTACGCATAGTCACTTCATCCCTACCGACATGTACAAATTTATTACAACTAACCTGTACCCCTGCACATTGACTCAGTACCGGTACCCCCTGTACATAGCCTCGTTATTGTTATTTTATTGTGTTACTTTTTATAGAATTGTTTACTTAAGAAAATATTTACTAAATTAACTAAACTCTATTTCTTGAAATGCAACGTCTACACAGCATGTAAAAAATAACATTTGATTTGATTTGGGAGTTTTTCAATATTTGGTTTGTTTACAAATTCTTTGTTGATCTGTGTCACAGGGGTCAAGTATTCTGCGACTGTGTACTCTCTGTTTAGGGCCAAATAGCATTCTAGTTTGTTCCCTTTTTTTGGTTAATTCTTTCCAATGTGTCAAGTAATTATCTTTTAGTTTTATCATGATTTGGTTGGGTCTAATGGAAAGAGGAGCGGAAGGAGAGAGGAGAGGGAGGAGAGAGGAGAGGGAGGAGAGAGGAGCGGGAAGAGAGAAGAGTTTATGGTTGGTTGGTAAACCACATGAGTTCTTAGAGTGCTGATGTGGGCCACTCTGTGATGAACTGACCTTTCTCTTCACTGTCAGAGGTAAGAGAGAGGAGGGGGAGAGGAGAGAGGAGAGGGGGGGAGAGGATGGAAGGAGGGAGAAGGGGAAGGAGGGAGAGGGGATGGAGGAGGAGAGGGAGGTAAAAAGAGGGAGACAGCGCAGGAAAGGGAAAAACATGAGGGATGAGGAGTTGGATTAATAAAACCAACAAGACCATCATCCCTGCCTGAACCCTCACCGGAGCATATCGACATGCCAAGAATGTTAGAGGGTTAATCGGCAATGGGGTTTTGTGTGCATCCCGATGGCATCTCCAAACACTCTGTGGTACACCAACAATAACAACAGCCTGGTTCAACCCCACTCAGCTCCAACGGCTATGTTCTGTTTGTCTTGTTTTCTGTGTTTGTGTGGATAACACTTTTATTCAGATATAACAACTCGGCTTCTCTGTAGGGGAGAAACCACTGGCAAGAGAGAGATTAAAAACAGAGAGACCGAGAGAGAGAGAGAGAGAGAGAGATTAAAAACAGAGAGACCGAGAGAGAGAGAGAGAGAGAGAGAGAGAGAGAGAGAGAGAGAGAGAGAGAGAGAGAGAGAGAGATATTAAAAACAGAGAGACCGAGAGAGAGAGAGAGAGAGAGAGAGAGAGAGAGAGAGAAAGAGAGAGAGAGATTAAAAACAGAGAGACCGAGAGAGAGAGAGATACCATTTGCACATCGTCACAACAGTGTACATAAACATAATATGACACTTGAAATGTCTTTTATGCTTTTGGAGTGTAATATTTACTGTTCATTTCACTTGTGTATATTATCTACCTCACTTGCTTTGGCAATGTTAACATGTGTTTATCATGCCAATAAAGCCCCTTGAATTGAATTGAGAGAGAGAGAGAGAGAGAGACAAAGAGAGACAGAGAGACAATGTGTGTGAGTGTGTGTTAGGATTGATGCTATGTAATGGGGTCTAAATGCTGATGATGTTTGTGTGTTTAACAGCCAGAGGACAGATACTGATGAAGAGAGAGAGAAAGAGAGAGAGAGAGATCAAAAGCGCAACGGACACCCTGCCCAGACCAAAACAACACTAGACACTATGAAACACAAAGCTTTTACTATCTCATCCTGGAATATACAAGGTCTGAGGTCACCTGACTTTGGCCTCAAGAGCAAGAACCTAGACTTCATCAAAGAAATCGGTAATACAGACATTGTCATCCTACAAGAAACATGGTATAAAGATGACGGACCCACTGGTTGCCCTCTACGTTACAGAGAGCTGGTAGTCCCATCCACCAAACTACCAAGTGTGAAACGTGGAATTGACTCAGGGGGTATGCTAATTTGGTTTAGAACAGACCTAACACACTCTATTAAATTAATCAAACAGGAACATTTTACATTTGGCTAGAAATTAATAGTTTTTAGGGACTTCCTCTGACACCACCTGGTGTAGAGCAGTTGCCATACCAGGCAGTGATGTAACCAGTCAGGAAGCTCTTGATGGTGCAGCTGTCGAACCTTTTGGTCTGAGGAGCCATGCCAAATCTTTTCAGTCTCCTGAGGTGGAATAGGCTCTATTCACAACTGTCATGGTGTGCTTGAACCATGTTAGTTTGTTGGTGACGTGGATACCAAGGAACTTGAAGCTCTCAACCTGCTCCACTGCAGCCCATTCGAGGAGAATGGGGGCGTGGCTCGGTCCTCTTTTTCCTGTAGTTCACAATCATCTCATTTGTCTTGATCACGTTGAGGGAGAGGTTGTTGCCCTGGCACCACACAGCCAGGTCTCTGACCTCCTCCCTCTAGGCTGTCTCGCTCACTAACCAAGAATTCACAAAATGGGAAAAACTCCAAATTGAGACTCTCTCTCAAATTGAAAAATATCCTCTGTGTACAACGTAAAACACCAAATTATGCATGCGGAGCAGAATTAGGCTGATACCCGCTAATTCTCAAAATTCAGGAAAAAGCGGTTAAGTTCTTAAACCCCCTAAAAGGAAGTGTTTCCCAAACCTTCCTTAACAAAGTTATCACCTACAGAGAAATTAACCTGGAGAAGAGCCTCCTAAGCAAGCTGGTCTTGAGGCTTATTTGGCCCTAAACAGAGAGTACACAGTGGTAGAATACCTGACCACTGTGACAGACCTAAACTTAAGGAAAGCTTTGACTATGTACAGACTCAGTGAGCATAGCCTTGCTATTGAGAAAGGCCGGCCACAAAATGAGTTGGAAACTGAGCTGCGCTTCCTGCCAGATGTATTAGAGTCACAGATTACACAGACCCACAAAGCAAATCCAATTTTGATAAACTCGCATATCTATTGGGTGAAATACCACAGTGAGCAATCAAAGCAGCAAGATTGGTGACCTGTTGCCACAAGAAGACTGTAACCAGTGAAGAACAAACACCACTGTAAATACAACTTATATTTTTGGTAATTTAATTGCATTTTGTACTTTAACTATTTGCACATCATTACAACACTGTATATAGACATGCAGTGCCTTGCAAAAGTATTCACCCCCATGGCATTGTTCCTATTTTGTTTCATTACAACCTGAAATTTCAATGGACTTTATCTGGATTTCATGTAATGGACATAAACAAAATAGTCAACAAAATGTGAAATGAAAAAAAATACTTGTTTAAAAAAATAATAATAATTATACAGTGCCTTGCGAAAGTATTCGGCCCCCTTGAACTTTACGACCTTTTGCCACATTTCAGGCTTCAAACATAAAGATATAAAACTGTATATTTTTGTGAAGAATCAACAACAAGTGGGACACAATCATGAAGTGGAACAACATTTATTGGATATTTCAAACTTTTTTAACAAATCAAAAACTGAAAAATTGGGCGTGCAAAATTATTCAGCCCCCTTAAGTTAATACTTTGTAGCGCCACCTTTTGCTGCGGTTACAGCTGTAAGTCGCTTGGGGTATGTCTCTATCAGTTTTGCACATCGAGAGACTGAATTTTTTTCCCATTCCTCCTTGCAAAACAGCTCGAGCTCAGTGAGGTTGGATGGAGAGCATTTGTGAACAGCAGTTTTCAGTTCTTTCCACAGATTCTCGATTGGATTCAGGTCTGGACTTTGACTTGGCCATTCTAACACCTGGATATGTTTATTTTTGAACCATTCCATTGTAGATTTTGCTTTATGTTTTGGATCATTGTCTTGTTGGAAGACAAATCTCCGTCCCAGTCTCAGGTCTTTTGCAGACTCCATCAGGTTTTCTTCCAGAATGGTCCTGTATTTGGCTCCATCCATCTTCCCATCAATTTTAACCATCTTTTGTTTTCACTGTTGTTTATCATTTTCACTTGCTTTAGCAATTTAAACATATGTTTCCCATGCCAATAAAGCCCCTTAACTTGAAAATGAAAATCTGTCTCTCTCCCCCTCTGTTTCTCTCCCCCTCTGTCTCTCTCCCCCTCTGTCTCTCTCCCCCTCCTTTCTACCCCCCACCCTCTGGCTCTACCTGGGAAATCAAATCAAATCAAATCAAATTTTATTTGTCACATACACATGGTTAGCAGATGTTAATGCGAGTGTAGCGAAATGCTTGTGCTTCTAGTTCCGACAATGCAGTGATAACCAACAAGTAATCTAACTAACAATTCTAAAACTACTGTCTTATACACAGTGTAAGGGGATAAAGAATATGTACATAAGGATATATGAGTGAGTGATGGTACAGAGCAGCATACAGTAGATGGTATCGAGTACAGTATATACATATGAGATGAGTATGTAGACAAAGTAAACAAAGTGGCATAGTTAAAGTGGCTAGTGATACATGTATTACATAAGGATGCAGTCGATGATGTAGAGTACAGTATATACGTATGCATATGAGATGAATAATGTAGGGTAAGTAACATTATATAAGGTAGCATTGTTTAAAGTGGCTAGTGATATATTTACATCATTTCCCATCAATTCCCATTATTAAAGTGGCTGGAGTTGGTTCAGTGTCAATGACAGTGTGTTGGCAGCAGCCACTCAATGGTGGCTGTTTAACAGTCTGATAGCCTTGAGATAGAAGCTGTTTTTCAGTCCCTCAGTCCCAGCTTTGATGCACCTGTACTGACCTCGCCTTCTGGATGATAGCGGGGTGAACAGGCAGTGGTTCGGTGGTTGATGTCCTTGATGATCTTTATGGCCTTCCTGTAACATCGGGTGGTGTAGGTGTCCTGGAGGGCAGGTAGTTTGCCCCGGTGATGCGTTGTGCAGACCTCACTACCCTCTGGAGAGCCTTACGGTTGAGGGCGGAGCAGTTGCCGTACCAGGCGGTGATACAGCCCGCCAGGATGCTCTCGATTGTGCATCTGTAGAAGTTTGTGAGTGCTTTTGGTGACAAGCCAAATTTCTTCAGCCTCCTGAGGTTGAAGAGGCGCTGCTGCGCCTTCTTCACGACGCTGTCAGTGTGAGTGGACCAATTCAGTTTGTCTGTGATGTGTATGCCGAGGAACTTAAAACTTGCTACCCTCTCCACTACTGTTCCATCGATGTGGATAGGGGGTGTTCCCTCTGCTGTTTCCTGAAGTCCACAATCATCTCCTTAGTTTTGTTGACGTTGAGTGTGAGGTTATTTTCCTGACACCACACTCCGAGGGCCCTCACCTCCTCCCTGTAGGCCGTCTCGTCGTTGTTGGTAATCAAGCCTACCACTGTTGTGTCGTCCGCAAACTTGATGATTGAGTTGGAGGTGTGCGTGGCCACGCAGTCGTGGGTGAACAGGGAGTACAGGAGAGGGCTCAGAACGCACCCTTGTGGGGCCCCCGTGTTGAGGATCAGCGGGGAGGAGATGTTGTTGCCTACCCTCACCACCTGGGGGCGGCCCGTCAGGAAGTCCAGTACCCAGTTACACAGGGCGGGGTCGAGACCCAGGGTCTCGAGCTTGATGACGAGCTTGGAGGGTACTATGGTGTTGAATGCCGAGCTGTAGTCGATGAACAGCATTCTCACATAGGTATTCCTCTTGTCCAGGTGGGTTAGGGCAGTGTGCAGTGTGGTTGAGATTGCATCGTCTGTGGACCTATTTGGGCGGTAAGCAAATTGGAGTGGGTCTAGGGTGTCAGGTAGGGTGGAGGTGATATGGTCCTTGACTAGTCTCTCAAAGCACTTCATGATGACGGAAGTGAGTGCTACGGGGCGGTAGTCGTTTAGCTCAGTTACCTTAGCTTTCTTGGGAACAGGAACAATGGGAAGGAGCAGGGCTCTGAGTGTCTCTCACTGGGAAGGAGCAGGGCTCTGAGTGTCTCTCTCTGGGAAGGAGCAGGGCTCTTAGTGTCTCTCCCTGGGAAGGAGCAGGGCTCTGAGTGTCTCTCCCTGGGAAGGAGCAGGGCTCTGAGTTTATCTCTCTGGGAAGGAGCAGGGCTCTGAGTTTATCTCTCTGGGAAGGAGCAGGGCTCTGAGTGTCTCTCTCTGGGAAGGAGCAGGGCTCTGAGTGTCTCTCTCTGGGAAGGAGCAGGGCTCTGAGTGGCTCTCTCTGGGAACGAGCAGGGCTCTGAGTGTATCTCTCTGGGAAGGAGCAGCGCTCTGAGTGTCTCTCTCTGGGAAGGAGCAGGGCTCTGAGTGTATCTCTCTGGGAAGGAGCAGGGCTCTTAGTGTATCTCTCTGGGAAGGAGCAGGGCTCTGAGTGTCTCTCTCTGGGAAGGAGCAGGGCTCTGAGTGTCTCTCTCTAGGAAGGAGCAGGGCTCTGAGTGGCTCTCTCTGGGAAGGAGCAGGGCTCTGAGTGTATCTCCCTGGGAAGGAGCAGGGCTCTGAGTGTATCTCTCTGGGAAGGAGCAGGGCTCTGAGTGTATCTCTCTGGGAAGGAGCAGGGCTCTGAGTGGCTCTCTCTGGGAAGGAGCAGGGCTCTTAGTGTATCTCTCTGGGAAGGAGCAGGGCTCTCAGTGTATCTCTCTGGGAAGGAGCAGGGCTCTGAGTGGCTCTCTCTGGGAAGGAGCAGGGCTCTTAGTGTATCTCTCTGGGAAGGAGCAGGGCTCTGAGTGGCTCTCCCTGGGAAGGAGCAGGGCTCTTAGTGTATCTCTCTAGGAAGGAGCAGGGCTCTGAGTGGCTCTCTCTGGGAAGGAGCAGGGCTCTGAGTGTATCTCCCTGGGAAGGAGCAGGGCTCTGAGTGTCTCTCTCTGGGAAGGAGCAGGGCTCTGAGTGTCTCTCTCTGGGAAGGAGCAGGGCTCTGAGTGGCTCTCTCTGGGAACGAGCAGGGCTCTGAGTGTATCTCTCTGGGAAGGAGCAGGGCTCTGAGTGTCTCTCTCTGGGATGGAGCAGGGCTCTGAGTGTCTCTCTCTGGGAAGGAGCAGGGCTCTGAGTGTCTCTCTCTGGGATGGAGCAGGGTTCTGAGTTTATCTCTCTGGGAAGGAGCAGGGCTCTGAGTGTCTCTCTCTGGGATGGAGCAGGGCTATGAGTGTCTCTCTCTGGGATGGAGCAGGGCTCTGAGTGTCTCTCTCTGGGATGGAGCAGGGCTCTGAGTGTCTCTCTCTAGGAAGGAGCAGGGCTCTGAGTGTATCTCCCTGGGAAGGAGCAGGGCTCTGAGTGTCTCTCTCTGGGAAGGAGCAGGGCTCTGAGTGTCTCTCTCTGGGAAGGAGCAGGGCTCTGAGGAGCAGGGCTGGCTCTCTCTGGGAACGGAGCAGGGCTCTGAGTGTATCTCTCTGGGAAGGAGCAGGGCTCTGAGTGTCTCTCTCTGGGAAGGAGCAGGGCTCTGAGTGTATCTCCCTGGGAAGGAGCAGGGCTCTGAGTGTCTCTCTCTGGGAAGGAGCAGGGCTCTGAGTGTCTCTCTCTGGGAAGGAGCAGGGCTCTGAGTGTCTCTCTCTGGGAACGAGCAGGGCTCTGAGTGTATCTCTCTGGGAACGAGCAGGGCTCTGAGTGTATCTCTCTGGGAAGGAGCAGGGCTCTGAGTGTCTCTCTCTGGGATGGAGCAGGGCTCTGAGTGGCTCTCTCTGGTAACGAGCAGGGCTCTGAGTGTATCTCTCTGGGAAGGAGCAGGGCTCTGAGTGTCTCTCTGGGATGGAGCAGGGCTCTGAGTGTCTCTCTCTGGGAAGGAGCAGGGCTCTGAGTGTCTCTCTCTGGGAAGGAGCAGGGCTCTGAGTTTATCTCTCTGGGAAGGAGCAGGGCTCTGAGTGTCTCTCTCTGGGATGGAGCAGGGCTCTGAGTGTCTCTCTGGGATGGAGCAGGGCTCTGAGTGTCTCTCTCTGGGAAGGAGCAGGGCTCTGAGTGTCTCTCTCTGGGAAGGAGCAGGGCTCTGAGTGTATCTCCCTGGGAAGGAGCAGGGCTCTGAGTGTCTGAGTGTCTCTCTGGGAAGGAGCAGGGCTCTGAGTGTCTCTCTCTGGGAAGGAGCAGGGCTCTGAGTGGCTCTCTCTGGGAAGGAGCAGGGCTCTGAGTGTATCTCTCTGGGAAGGAGCAGCGCTCTGAGTGTCTCTCTCTGGGAAGGAGCAGGGCTCTGAGTGTATCTCTCTGGGAAGGAGCAGGGCTCTTAGTGTATCTCTCTGGGAAGGAGCAGGGCTCTGAGTGTCTCTCTCTGGGAAGGAGCAGGGCAGGTGTCTCTCTCTGGGAAGTGTCTCTCTCTGGGAAGGAGCAGGGCTCTGAGTGGCTCTCTCTGGGAAGGAGCAGGGCTCTGAGTGTATCTCCCTGGGAAGGAGCAGGGCTCTGAGTGTATCTCTCTGGGAAGGAGCAGGGCTCTGAGTGTATCTCCCTGGGAAGGAGCAGGGCTCTCAGTGTATCTCTCTGGGAAGGAGCAGGGCTCTGAGTGGCTCTCTCTGGGAAGGAGCAGGGCTCTTAGTGTATCTCTCTGGGAAGGAGCAGGGCTCTGAGTGGCTCTCCCTGGGAAGGAGCAGGGCTCTTAGTGTATCTCTCTAGGAAGGAGCAGGGCTCTGAGTGGCTCTCTCTGGGAAGGAGCAGGGCTCTGAGTGTATCTCCCTGGGAAGGAGCAGGGCTCTGAGTGTCTCTCTCTGGGAAGGAGCAGGGCTCTGAGTGTCTCTCTCTGGGAAGGAGCAGGGCTCTGAGTGGCTCTCTCTGGGAACGAGCAGGGCTCTGAGTGTATCTCTCTGGGAAGGAGCAGGGCTCTGAGTGTCTCTCTCTGGGATGGAGCAGGGCTCTGAGTGGCTCTTTCTGGGAACAGGGCTCTGAGCAGGGGGCTCTGAGTGTATCTCTCTGGGAAGGAGCAGGGCTCTGAGTGTCTCTCTCTGGGAAGGAGCAGGGCTCTGAGTGTCTCTCTCTGGGAAGGAGCAGGGCTCTGAGTGTCTCTCTCTGGGAAGGAGCAGGGCTCTGAGTGGCTCTCTCTGGGAACGAGCAGGGCTCTGAGTTTATCTCTCTGGGAAGGAGCAGGGCTCTGAGTGTCTCTCTCTGGGATGGAGCAGGGCTCTGAGTGGCTCTCTCTGGTAACGAGCAGGGCTCTGAGTGTATCTCTCTGGGAAGGAGCAGGGCTCTGAGTGTCTCTCTCTGGGATGGAGCAGGGCTCTGAGTGTCTCTCTCTGGGAAGGAGCAGGGCTCTGAGTGTCTCTCTCTGGGATGGAGCAGGGTTCTGAGTTTATCTCTCTGGGAAGGAGCAGGGCTCTGAGTGTATCTCTCTGTGAAGGAGCAGGGCTCTGAGTGTCTCTCTCTGGGATGCAGCAGGGCTCTGAGTTTATCTCTCTGGGAAGGAGCAGGGCTCTGAGTGTCTCTCTCTGGGATGGAGCAGGGCTCTGAGTGTATCTTTCTGGGATGGAGCAGGGCTCTGAGTGTCTCTCTCTCGGATGGAGCAGGGCTCTGAGTGTCTCTCTCTGGGATGGAGCAGGGCTCTGAGTGTCTCTCTCTGGGAAGGAGCAGGGCTCTGAGTGTATCTCTCTGGGAAGGAGCAGGGCTCTGAGTGTATCTCCCTGGGAAGGAGCAGGGCTCTCAGTGTATCTCTCTGGGAAGGAGCAGGGCTCTGAGTGGCTCTCTCTGGGAAGGAGCAGGGCTCTTAGTGTATCTCTCTGGGAAGGAGCAGGGCTCTGAGTGGCTCTCCCTGGGAAGGAGCAGGGCTCTTAGTGTATCTCTCTAGGAAGGAGCAGGGCTCTGAGTGGCTCTCTCTGGGAAGGAGCAGGGCTCTGAGTGTATCTCCCTGGGAAGGAGCAGGGCTCTGAGTGTCTCTCTCTGGGAAGGAGCAGGGCTCTGAGTGTCTATCTCTGGGAAGGAGCAGGGCTCTGAGTGGCTCTCTCTGGGAACGAGCAGGGCTCTGAGTGTATCTCTCTGGGAAGGAGCAGGGCTCTGAATGTCTCTCTCTGGGATGGAGCAGGGCTCTGAGTGGCTCTTTCTGGGAACGAGCAGGGCTCTGAGTGTATCTCTCTGGGAAGGAGCAGGGCTCTGAGTGTCTCTCTCTGGGAAGGAGCAGGGCTCTGAGTGTCTCTCTCTGGGAAGGAGCAGGGCTCTGAGTGTCTCTCTCTGGGAAGGAGCAGGGCTCTGAGTGGCTCTCTCTGGGAACGAGCAGGGCTCTGAGTGTATCTCTCTGGGAAGGAGCAGGGCTCTGAGTGTCTCTCTCTGGGATGGAGCAGGGCTCTGAGTGGCTCTCTCTGGTAACGAGCAGGGCTCTGAGTGTATCTCTCTGGGAAGGAGCAGGGCTCTGAGTGGCTCTCTGGGAAGGAGCAGGGCTCTGAGTGTATCTCTCTGGGAAGGAGCAGGGCTCTGAGCAGGGCTCTGAGTGGCTCTCTCTGGTAACGAGCAGGGCTCTGAGTGTATCTCTCTGGGAAGGAGCAGCGCTCTGAGTGTCTCTCCTCTGGGAAGGAGCAGGGCTCTGAGTGTCTCTCTCTGGGAAGGAGCAGGGCTCTGAGTGTCTCTCTGGGAAGGAGCAGGGCTCTGAGTGGCTCTCTCTGGGAACGAGCAGGGCTCTGAGTGTATCTCTCTGGGAAGGAGCAGGGCTCTGAGTGTCTCTCTCTGGGATGGAGCAGGGCTCTGAGTGGCTCTCTCTGGTAACGAGCAGGGCTCTGAGTGTATCTCTCTGGGAAGGAGCAGGGCTCTGAGTGGCTCTCTCTGGTAACGAGCAGGGCTCTGAGTGTATCTCTCTGGGAAGGAGCAGCGCTCTGAGTGTCTCTCTCTGGGAAGGAGCAGGGCTCTGAGTGTATCTCTCTGGGAAGGAGCAGGGCTCTTAGTGTATCTCTCTGGGAAGGAGCAGGGCTCTGAGTGTCTCTCTCTGGGAAGGAGCAGGGCTCTGAGTGTCTCTCTCTAGGAAGGAGCAGGGCTCTGAGTGGCTCTCTCTGGGAAGGAGCAGGGCTCTGAGTGTATCTCCCTGGGAAGGAGCAGGGCTCTGAGTGTATCTCTCTGGGAAGGAGCAGGGCTCTGAGTGTATCTCCCTGGGAAGGAGCAGGGCTCTCAGTGTATCTCTCTGGGAAGGAGCAGGGCTCTGAGTGGCTCTCTCTGGGAAGGAGCAGGGCTCTTAGTGTATCTCTCTGGGAAGGAGCAGGGCTCTGAGTGGCTCTCCCTGGGAAGGAGCAGGGCTCTTAGTGTATCTCTCTAGGAAGGAGCAGGGCTCTGAGTGGCTCTCTCTGGGAAGGAGCAGGGCTCTGAGTGTATCTCCCTGGGAAGGAGCAGGGCTCTGAGTGTCTCTCTCTGGGAAGGAGCAGGGCTCTGAGTGTCTCTCTCTGGGAAGGAGCAGGGCTCTGAGTGGTTTCTCTCTCTGGGAACGAGCACGGAAGCAGTCTTGGAGGCTCTGAGTGTATCTCTCTGGGAAGGAGCAGGGCTCTGAGTGTCTCTCTGGGATGGAGCAGGGCTCTGAGTGGCTCTTTCTGGGAACGAGCAGGGCTCTGAGTGTATCTCTCTGGGAAGGAGCAGGGCTCTGAGTGTCTCTCTTCTCACACCATGGGAAGGAGCAGGGCTCTGAAAGATGTCTCTCTCTGGGAAGGAGCAGGGCTCTGAGTGTCTCTCTCTGGGAAGGAGCAGGGCCCTCTGAATGTGGCTCTCATCTGGGAACTGAGCAGGGCTCTGAGTGTATCTCTGGGAAGGACCGCAGGGCTCTGAGTGTCTCTCTCTGGGATGGAGCAGGGCTCTGAGTGGCTATTCTTGGTCTCTGATGGTAAGTTGAGCAGGGCTCTGAGTCAGTATCTCTCTGGGAAGGAGCAGGGCTCTGAGTGTCAAAAACTGCATAGTTTCTGGGATGGAGCAGGGCTCTGAGTGTCTCTCTCTGGGAAGGAGCAGGGCTCTGAGTGTCTCTCTCTGGGATGGATCAGGGTTCTGAGTTTATCTCTCTGGGAAGGAGCAGGGCTCTGAGTGTCTCTCTCTGGGATGGAGCAGGGCTATGAGTGTCTCTCTCTGGGATGGAGCAGGGCTCTGAGTGTCTCTCTCTGGGATGGAGCAGGGCTCTGAGTGTCTCTCTCTAGGAAGGAGCAGGGCTCTGAGTGGATCTCCCTGGGAAGGAGCAGGGCTCTGAGTGTCTCTCTCTGGGAAGGAGCAGGGCTCTGAGTGTCTCTCTCTGGGATGGAGCAGGGCTCTGAGTTTATCTCTCTGGGAAGGAGCAGGGCTCTGAGTGTCTCTCTCTCTGGGATTGGAGCAGGGCTCTGAGTGTCTCTCTCTGGGATGGAGCAGGGCTCTGAGTGTCTCTCTCTGGGATGGAGCAGGGCTCTGAGTGTCTCTCTCTGGGAAGGAGCAGGGCTCTGAGTGTATCTCCCTGGGAAGGAGCAGGGCTCTGAGTGTCTCTCTCTGGGAAGGAGCAGGGCTCTGAGTGTCTCTCTCTGGGATGGAGCAGGGCTCTGAGTGGCTCTCTCTGGGAACGAGAAGGGCTCTGAGTGTATCTCTCTGGGATGGAGGAGGGCTCTGAGTGTCTCTCTCTGTGAAGGAGCAGGGCTCTGAGTGTCTCTCTCTGGGATGCAGCAGGGCTCTGAGTTTATCTCTCTGGGAAGGAGCAGGGCTCTGAGTGTCTCTCTCTGGGATGGAGCAGGGCTCTGAGTGTATCTTTCTGGGATGGAGCAGGGCTCTGAGTGTCTCTCTCTCGGATGGAGCAGGGCTCTGAGTGTCTCTCTCTGGGATGGAGCAGGGCTCTGAGTGTCTCTCTCTGGGAAGGAGCAGGGCTCTGAGTGTCTCTCTCTGGGATGGAGCAGGGCTCTGAGTGTATCTCTCTGGGATGGAGCAGGGCTCTGAGTGTCTCTCTCTGGGATGGAGCAGGGCTCTGAGTGTCTCTCTCTGGGAAGGAGCAGGGCTCTGAGTGTCTCTCTCTGGGAAGGAGCAGGGCTCTGAGTGTATCGCTTTCTTTGTTTATATCTCCTTCCCTCCCTCTGTTCCTTCCTTCTCTCCTTCCCTCCCTCTGTTCCCTCCATCTCTCCTTCCCTCCCTCTGTTCCCTCCATCTCTCCTTCCCTCCCTCTGTTCCTTCCATCTCTCCTTCCCTCCCTCTGTTCCCTCCATCTCTCCTTCCCTCCCTCTGTTCCTTCCATCGCTCCTTCCCTCCCTCTGTTCCCTCCATCGCTCCTTCCCTCCCTCTGTTCCCTCCATCTCTCCTTCCCTCCCTCTGTTCCTTCTATCTCTCCTTCCCTCCCTCTGTTCCCTCCATCTCTCCTTCCCTCCCTCTGTTCCTTCTATCTCTCCTTCCCTCCCTCTGTTCCCTCCATCTCTCCTTCCCTCCCTCTGTTCCCTCCATCGCTCCTTCCCTCCCTCTGTTCCTTCCATCGCTCCAGGCAAAGAGAAGCAGAGACACTTGGAGGCGTGCTGTGCAGACGTAAGTTAGCTTCGAGGAAAGCTGTGGTGTGTTGGTGTTTGTTTATAAGTGAGGGATGGCCTCTCTGCTCTGTGTGTGATGGACCCATGCGATGGAGGCAGATGTACTCAGATAAACACCGATAGACACAGAAGAGAAATGAGCATCTCCTAATGTTCACCTCTCAAATGAGTGCTTCCACTTCACTCACACCGCATTAGACAGCATGGCCCCACTGGCCTTCCAGCCCCACTGGCCTTCCACCTCGTCCTCCCGGTCTCACAGTCCTGTATTCAGGTCTTCAGTGGAGCAGAACCCCAGCGTCCCTCTGTGGAATCCTGCTTAATTGTGTTAATTTACTGCTTAGCTTGAGACAAGGCATCGGAGTGCCGTGCGTGTGTGTGTGTGTGTGTGTGTGTGTGTGTGTGTGTGTGTGTGTGTGTGTGTGTGTGTGTGTGTGTTTCCGTGTGTTTGTGTATGCGTGTGTGTGTGTGTGTGTGTGTGTGTGTGTGTGTGTGTGTGTGTGTGTGTGTGTGTGTGTGTGTGGTGGAGGGGAAGTATTTGAGCGTCGGACCCAGTTGACAGAAGGGGCTTCCCGTCTGTCCCTCTGAGGTTTTTCACCGACGATGATAAACTTCTCACCTTAATCCTCTTATTGCCTCAGCGCACACACACACACACACACACACACACACACACACACACACACACACACAACAAACGCATACACACACACACACACACAAACGCATACACACACACACACACACAAACGCATACACACACACACGGAAACACACACACACGTCACAAGTTACAGTTCAACACAGCAGGTTGAACCCGGGGTCAATGTTAGCATACACACACACACACACACACACACACACACACACACACACACACTCTGAAGCCTCTCTTTCCTTCCCCGCTAGCGAGCGAGTGTGTTTCTGCCTAATCAAGTAGCAGGTATCTGCCTGACAAGATTTCCTGCAACAATAGCTCTAACAGCTTAGACTAATGAGTGCTCTTTAAGATACCCCAGAGCACCAGGGGAGAGGGCCAGACCAGCTCCCTCTACCCCATCACAAGGGCCCTGAGTCCAGCCACCATTGTAACACCAGTAGCCTGTGGCATGGAGCTTGGGAGCTATCTTAGCTGATGGTTGTGGTTTAGGAGCGAAAGAGATGGATAAACAAACAAACAAAGTAACCAAGGAAAGGACAATGAGGCCCTGGCAGGCCCACAGTGGTATTTAGAGCCATAACAAACACACACACACACACACTCTGTCTCTGTCTCTGTCATTATCATGGCCGCGTCGCGCCAACTCGCTCTCAAAGTGCACCAGATGTGCTCTCTCTCGCAATTATTCCAGCAAAGTCCCTGGCTCAGATGTGTGTGTGTGTGTGTGTGTGTGTGTGTGTGTGTGTGTGTGTGTGTGTGTGTGTGTGTGTGTGTGTGTGTGTGTGTGTGTGTGTGTGTGTGTGTGTGTGTGTGTGTGTGTGTGGGTGTTCACACACTCGCGTGGTCTTGTTGGAGCTGCAAATGTCTTCCATTTTAATTCCTGGCTGACCTTCTCTGCTCCCAGCTTTAATGTTTGGCTTTCATACCGTTCCACCTCCATGCCCGGTCAACCAAACTCACACAGTACTGCACAAAACAGTCTGTTTTTTTACAAAAGTTTATATCTTTCTGTGATTCTGTCAGTGTTGTTTTTCGTGTCATATTTTACGGTCGAGATCCGAATTGTTACAATGCTTTTAGTATATTCTGAAATCATTTTTGTGACTTATTTTCTGCATTATTAATAGGATTGTTATATTGTCGAAGATATTCAACATGTAGGATTAATTTAATTCCAGAAGGATGAACCTTGGCAATTCTTTCTAGAACAGCAGCAGAGTTCCTAATAGAATGCCGGTCAGTCATTAGAACTCTGACATCACAACAGATTGTCAGTCAGTCATTAGAACTCTGACATCACAACAGAATGTCAGTCAGTCATTAGAACTCTGACATCACAATAGAATGTCAGTCAGTCATTAGAACTCTGACATCACAATAGAATGTCAGTCAGTCATTAGAACTCTGACATCACAATAGAATGTCAGACCTAAATTAGAACTCTGACATCACAATAGAACCAGTGCTCCCGCACATTGGCTAACCGGGCTATCTGCATTGTGTCCCACCACCCGCCAACCCCTCTTTTACGCTACTGCTACTCTCTGTTCATCATATATTCATAGTCAGTAAGCATTTCACTGTATGGTCTACACCTGTTGTATTCGGCGCACGTGACAAATAAACTTGGATTTGATTTGATTTGAGAATGCCATAAGAACTCTGACATCACAATGGAATTGTTGAACACTGCCAACATTCTAACCTTTGATCTATGTGGCCATTCAGCCAGTCACCTCAACGGACACTCCACGCATCACAATGAAGCCACTTGTGTTTGGTTAAATTACTTTGTGTTATTAGCATGATTTGCTATGGTGGCTGAAGGTTCTAATGGGAGTCATATGCTAATGATTTAGACAGGCAGAATACGTGTGTGAACATGAGGTGAGAGCATCAAACGTGTCAAAGTAGTGACAGGACAAAGACACTGACGCACGCACGCACGCACGCACACACGCTCACACACGCACGCACGCACACACACACACACACACACACACAGAGACACACACAGAGACACACACACACACAGAGACACACACAGAGACACACACACACACACACACACACACACAGACAGACCATTATGCTACTTCACATATGCAAATATAAACTTCTGTATCAGAATAAGCGTTGATATTTTAAGTTAATGTTTGAAAAAATATCTTACAACGCACTTCTCTAAAACGGTGATCCCCCTGCTATATGTATATATATATATATATATATATATATATATATATATATATTTTTTTTTTTTTTTTAATTTTTTTTTTTAAATTTACTACATCCATGTTAACCATTGTTTTCAGATCCTGGAGTTTTGTGGACCTATTGATGGTTCAATATTGAATAAATGAATCAAAAACGATTTAATATAATAATCTTGTCATTCTCCCTCTCTTTCTCTCTCTGTCTCTCTCTCTGTCTGTCTTTGTCCCTCTCTTTCTCCCTCTTTCTCTCTCTCTCTGTCCCTCTCCCTCCCTCTCTTTCTCTCTCTCTCTCTGTCCCTCTCCCTCCCTCTCTTTCGCTCTCTCTGTCCCTCTCCCTCCCTCTCTTTCGCTCTCTCTGTCTCTGTCCCTCTCTCTGTCTGTCTTTGTCCCTCTCTTTCTCCCTCTCTGTCTCTGTCTCTGTCCCTTTCTTTCTCCCTCTTTCTCTCCCTGTCTGTCTATCTCTGTCCCTTTCCTTCTCTTTCTCCGTCTGTCCCTCTCCGTCCCGCTCTCTGTCTGTCTCTATCCCTCTTCCTCCCCCTCCCTGTCTGTCTATCTCTGTCCCTTTCTTTCTCCCTCTTTCTCTATCTTTCTCTCTCTCTCTGTCCCTCTCCCTCCCTCTCTTTCGCTCTCTCTGTCTCTGTCCCTCTCTCTGTCTGTCTTTGTCCCTCTCTTTCTCCCTCTCTGTCTCTGTCCCTCTCTTTCTCCCTCTTTCTCTCTCTGTCTGTCTATCTCTGTCCCTTTCCTTCTCTTTCTCCATCTGTCCCTCTTCCTCCCCCTCCCTGTCTGTCTCTGTCCCTCTCCCTCCCTGTCTCTGTCTGAGTCTGTCCTTCTCCCTGTCTCTGTCTGACTCTGTCCCTCTCCCTCCCTCTCTCTGTCCCTCTCTCTGTCGGTCTCTGTCCCTCTCCTTCTCTCTCTCTCTCTCTCTCTCTCTCTCTCTGTCTCTGTCCCTCTCCCTCTTTCTCTCTCTCCCTGTCTGTCTCTGTCCCTCTTCCTCCCCCTCTCTGTCTGTCTCTGTCCCTCTCTCTCTCTCTGTCTGTCTCTGTCCCTCTTCCTCCCCCTCTCTGTCTGTCTCTGCCCCCCTCTCTCTCTCTGTCTGTCTGTCTCTGTCCCTCTCTTTCCCTCTCTCTAAGTGCATTCTCTGTCTGTCCGTGGCTCTAATTAGCAGTGTAGGAGTGTTGTAGTGTAATTAGTATCTTGGTTGTTCAGTAGCAGGTTCAGTACCTAGCCTCAGTAATAGGCCTGTGAGCCTGACGATGCTATTATTACTAATCACTCTGTTTTAGCTACAAACAACTAATTACTACTCACTCACTTCTACTAAGGCCGAGAACAACTCAGAGTGTGGTGGAGTGAGAGATGAAGGGAGAGAGAGGGTGTGTGTGTGTGTGTGTGTGTGTGTATCTCAGGTAACTCACAGTGTATGAGCATAAATTAACCGAAGGGGGCGACTGAACACCTTAATGTCACCTTGTTGAATATGTGTATGAGTAATGTGTGTTTATAATGTACAGTACCAGTCAAAAGTGTGGACAAATCTACTCATTCAAGTGTTTTTCTTTATTTTTGACTATTTTCTACATTGTATAATAACACCTCCTCCTCCATGCTTCACGGTGGGTCATTGTCCTGTTGAAAAGCCCATTACGGTGTATCGTTGCACACGGTGGCTGTGGTAGCCATGCCTTGAATTCAAAATACATCACAGACAGTGTCACCAGCAAAGCACCGCCACACCATAACACCTCCTCCATGCTTCACAGTGGGAACCACACATGCAGAGATCATCCGTTCACACACACTGAATCTCACAAAGACACGGCGGTTGGAACCAAAAATCTCCAATTTGGACTCCACACCAAAGGACAGATTTCCACCTTTCTACTGACCATTGCTCGTGTTTCTTGGCCCAAGCAAGTCTCTTCTTCTTATTGGTGTCCTTTAGTAGTGGTTTCTTAGCAGCAATTTGACCACGAAGGCCTGATTCACAAAGTCTCCTCTGAACTGTTGATGTTGATGTTTTTCTTACTTGAAATCTGTGAAGCATTTATTTGGGCTTCAATCTGAGGGGCAGTTAACTCTAATGAACTTATCCTCTGCAGCATATGTAACTCTAATGAATTTATCCTCTGCAGCAGATGTAACTCTGGGTCTTCCTTTCCAGTGGCGGTTCTCATGAGAGCCAGTTTCATCATAGCGCTTGATGGTTTTTTAAGACTGCACTTGAAGAAACTTCTTGAAATTTTCCAGATTGACTAAAGTTCATGTCTAAACACTTCTTTGGGATTGTTGTCCCTTCCACGGGACGGTTGAGCTAACGTAGGCTAATGCAATTAGCATGTAAGTAGCATGTAAGTAACAAGTACATTTCCGAGGACATAGACATATCTGATATTGGCAGAAAGCTTAAATTCTAAATTGCACTGTCCAATAAACAGTAGCAATTTCAGTGAAATAATACCATGCTATTGTTTGAGTGGAGTGCACAGTTATGAACTTGAAAAGATGTTAATTAATCAATTAGGCACATTTGGGCAGTCTTGATACAAAATTTTGAACATAAATACAATGGTTCATTGGATCAGTCTAAGAATTTGCACATACGCTGCTGCCATCTAGTGGCCAAAATCTAAATTGTGCCTGAGCTGGAATAATACATTATGGACTTACTTTTCCATTTCAAAGATGATGGTACAAAAAAAGTACTCTTAGTATTTCATTTTACCAGAACTAATGTGTAATATTCTCCTACATTTATTGAATTTTTCAACGAACTGCAAAGTGTTTCCTTTCAAATGGCATCAAAAATATACATATCCTTGCATCAATGTCTGAGCTACAGGCAGTTAGATTTGGATATGTCATTTTAGGCAAAACATTTTTTTAAAGGGTCTGATCCTTAAGAGTTTTTAAAATGCATTCCAGGTGACCACCTCATGAAGCTGGTTGAGAGAATGCCAAGAGTGTGCAAAGCTGTCATCAAGTCAAAGGGTGGCCACTTTGAAGAATCTAAAAAAATGGAGTTTTGATGGCTTCACTATTATTCTACAATGTGGAAAATAGTAAAAATAAAGAAAAACCTTTGAATGAGTAGGTCTGTCCAAACCTTTGGCTGCTACTGTGTATTTATTTAAATAAGCCTAGGCTGACCTAGCCCAGACCTAGCCCAGCATTCCTCAAACTCGGTCTTTGGGACACAAATTGGTGCACGTTTTCGTTTGTGCCGTTACACTACACAGCTGTTTCAAATGATCAAAGCTTGATAATTCGTTGATTATTTTAAACAGCTGCAAAACCCATAGCCCTGACCTAGCCCTGACCTAGCCCTGACCTAGCCCTGACCTAGCCCTGACCTAGCCCTGACCTGACCTAACCCTGACCTAACCCTGACCCCCTGACCTAGCCCTAACCCTGACCTAACCCTGACCCCCTGACCCCTGACCTAGCCCTGACCTAGCCCTGACCTAACCCTGACCTAACCCTGACCTAGCCCTGACCTAGCCCTGACCTAGCCCTGACCTAGCCCTGACCTAGCCCTGACCTAACCCTGACCTAGCCCTGACCTAGCCCTGACCTAGCCCTGACCTAGCCCTGACCTAGCCCTGACCTAGCCCTGACCTAACCCTGACCTAGCCCTGACCTAGCCCTGACCTAGCCCTGACCTAGCCCTGACCTAGCCCTGACCTAGCCCTATGCTTGTCACCTCCCATTGAAGGTGTGTGTGTGTGTGTGTGTGTGTGTGTGTGTGTGTGTGTGTGTGTGTGTGTGTGTGTGTGTGTGTGTGTGTGTGTGTGTGTGTGTGTGTGTTGATTCTCAGTCATGACATGTTTTCACTCAAGACTTGAACTTTATAAGATATAGACTTGATAAGATATAGACTTGATGAGACATGGACTTGATAAGACATGGACTTGATAAGACATGGACATGATAAGATATAGACTTGATAAGACATGGACTTGATAAGATATGGACTTGATAAGACATGGACTTGATAAGACATGGACTTGGTAAGACATGGACTTGATAAGACATGGACTTGATAAGACATGGACTTGATAAGACATGGACTTGATAAGATATAGACTTGATAAGACATGGACTTGATAAGATATGGACTTGATAAGACATGGACTTGATAAGACATGGACTTGATAAGATATGGACTTGATAAGACATGGACTTGATAAGATATGGACTTGATAAGATATAGACTTGATAAGACATGGACTTGATAAGACATGGACTTGATAAGACATGGACTTGATAAGACATGGACTTGGTAAGACATGGACTTGATAAGACATGGACTTGATAAGACATGGACTTGATAAGATATAGACTTGATAAGATATGGAAACAAGATTGTATTTTCTTATTCTTGACTGGTTGTCATTCAGTTATGTTTAGGGCTCTTGATAGCCAAGCCTAACAGTAGTTTTTCAGTTGTTTTTGTCAATTTAATCAAGTACTTTGCAATAAATAATGTTAATTATTTTTTGGCCTTTGGCCTCAGACTATGAACAGCTGTCTTTTTTTGATGCCATATATATATATATATAAAATATATATATACACTGCTCAAAAATATTAAGGGAACACTTAAACAACACAATGTAACTCCAAGTCAATCACACTTCTGTGAAATCAAACTGTCCACTTAGGAAGCAACACTGATTGACAATAAATGTCACATGCTGTTGTGCAAATGGAATAGACAACAGGTGGAAATTATAGGCAATTAGCAAGACACCCCCAATAAAGGAGTGGTTCTGCAGGTGGTGACCACAGAACACTTCTCAGTTCCTATGCTTCCTGGCTGATGTTTTGGTCACTTTTGAATGCTGCCGGTGCTTTCACTCTAGTGGTAGCATGAGATGGAGTCTACAACCCACACAAGTGGCTCAGGTAGTGCTGCTCATCCAGGATGGCACATCAATTCGAGCTGTGGCTAGAAGGTTTGCTGTGTCTGTCAGCGTAGTGTCCAGAGCATGGATGCGCTTCCAGGAGACAGGCCAGTACATCAGGAGACGCGGAGGAGGCCGTAGGAGGTCAACAACCCAGCAGCAGGACCGCTACCTCCGCCTTTGTGCAAGGAGGAGCAGGAGGAGCACTGCCAGAGCCCTGCAAAATGACCTCTAGCAGGCCACAAATGTACATGTGTCTGCTCAAACGGTCAGAAACAGACTCCATGAGGGCCCAACGTCCACAGGTGGGGGTTGTGCTTACAGCCCAACACCGTGCAGGACGTTTGGCATTTGCCAGAGATCACCAAGATTGGCAAATTCACCACTGGCGCCCTGTGCTCTTCATAGATGAAAGCAGGTTCACACTGAGCACATGTGACAGACGTGACAGAGTCTGGAGACGCCGTGGAGAACGTTCTGCTGCCTGCAACATCCTCCAGCATGACCGGTTTGGCGGTGGGTCAGTCATGGTGTGGGGTGGCATTACTTTGGGGGGCTGCACAGCAGCGTATGGTCCCACAAGGGGTCTGAGGATTTCATCATGCCTAATGGCAGTCAGGCTAGAGAGGTAGCCTGACTGCCATTAGGCATGATGAAATCCTCAGACCCCTTGTGAGACCATACGCTGGTGTGGTTGGCCCTGGGTTCCTCCTAATGCAAGACAATGCTAGACCTCATGTGGCTGGAGTGTGTCAACAGTTCCTGCAAGAGGAAGGCATTGATGCTATGGACTGGCCCGCCCGTTCCCCAGACCTGAATCCAATTGAGCACATCTGGGACATCATGTCTCGCTCCATCCACCAATGCCACGTTGCACCACAGACTGTCCAGGAGTTGGCGGATGCTTTAGTCCAGGTCTGGGAGGAGATCCCTCAGGAGACCATCCGCCACCTCATCAGGAGCATGCCCAGGTGTTGTAGGGAGGTCATGAAGGCACGCGGAGGCCACACACACTACTGAGCCTCATTTTGACTTGTTTTAAGGACATTACATCAAAGTTGGATCAGCCTGTAGTGTGGTTTTCCACTTTAATTTTGAGTGTGACTCCAAATCCAGACCTCCATGGGTTGTTAAATTTGATTTCCATTGATAATTTTTGTGTGATTTTGTTGTCAGCACATTCAACTATGTAAAGAAAAAAGTATTTAATAAGAATATTTCATTCATTCAGATCTAGGATGTGTTATTTTAGTGTTCCCTTTATTTTTTTGAGCAGTGTATATATATATATATATATATGCCACCAACAGGTTTCTGTGCCAACAAACCACACAACCAAAAGCAAAGCATTAACAATGTTTCAATCTACACTGGACCAGAGCCACTTATTTGGGCTGGAAAAAGCAATTATTAGGCAAGTCTTTATTAAACAACTGTGGTCACAAAATAAATGTAATTCAGCACAAAACGGCGCCACATGTCGTGGCATGTTGTAAGTATTGTATTTACCCTCCTTTTTCTAGATCTCCTTCTTATTGTTACTTTTACTGTTATTATTATGAGAGTTATTATATTAATTGTAATTATTAGTATTGCCCACACAGGGGTTCCCAAACTTTTTCACTCAAGCACCCCCCTTCCAGCAAAAAAAACCTTTGACTGCTGACCAGCAGTTGCTAAGCAACCCAGCATTATTTTTTAGAGTGTAACAGTGTTGAAGTTAAATGTTATTCGCTTTATCCTTTGAAAATAGACACTTGAAATGAGAAGCACAAGTCGATACAAGTCTGGGAGGTTAAAACCACCTTCATTCTATCAGTTTAATTGGCTTTTAAAAGTGTGTTACGGCCAAGTATACTTTTTTATGTAATATTTTAGATTCTTCGAAGTAGCCACTCTTTACCGGCTTTGCAAACTCTTGGCATTCTATCAACCAGCTTCATGAGGTAGTCACCTGGAATGCATTTCAATTAACAGGTGTGTGCCTTGTTGAAAGCTAATTTGTTGAATTTCTTTCCGGCCTTAATGCGTTTGAGCCAATCAGGTGTGTTGTGACAAGGTAGAGGGGGTGTACAGAAGGTGGCCCTATTTGGTAAAAAAACAAGTCCATATTAAGTCAAGAAGACCTCAAATAAGCAAAGAGAAACGATAGTCAGTCATTACTTTAAATAATTTCTTTGGTGGTATTACCGAGAATCAGTGTACTACCTAAATCATTTTTGGGGGGGTATCTGTACTTTACTTTACTATTTATATTTTTTGACAACTTTTCCTTCACTACATTCCTAAAGAAAATATTGTACTTTTTACTCCATACATTTTCCCTGACACCCAAAAGTACTCCTTACATTTTTGAATGCTTACATAGACACTTGAACGTGTGAACGCCTAACAAGAAGGTTTGTCTCCATTGACAGTCCAGGTTAAAAATTCGACACGGTTTCTTAGGCATTCAGTTACACGCTAGGTGCCTTGGTATGACAGTTAGCTACATGATAAACTATCCTTATCAACCCCTCATAGCCTCAGTGAGTCTGGGTATGAGCACTGGTATGACAGTTAGCTACATGACAAACTCCCCGTTATCAACCCCTCATAGCCTCAGTGAGTCTGGGTCAGAGCACTGGCTGTCATTTTTGTGTGAGTTCAGAATGGCATGTCTTTGTTGCCCCCCCCCCCCCCCTCCTCTCTCTGAAATCCTTGACAGTATTATCCCCATCCAACTACGCTCACGATCTCACACACACACACACAATTGATTTATATTCATGCAGGGCATGGACAGGGCATGGACAGGGCGTGGACAGGGCGTGGACAGGGCGTGGACAGGGCGTGGACAGGGCGTGGACAGGGCATGGACAGGGCATGGACAGGGCGTGGACAGGGCGTGGACAGGGCATGGACAGGGCATGGACTGAAATAGTTGCCGGTACTCATGTTGGGTCCTGTTATTGTTTACATTTAGGGATCAGGAGCTCCACAATACTTCTGAACTAATATTCTGTAAGAGGGACAGAAGCTCCACAATACTTCTGAACTAATATTCTGTAAGAGGGACAGGAGCTCCACAATACTTTTGAACTAATATTCTGTAAGAGGGACAGAAGCTCCAGCAGTAGAATATGTGTGGTGCTGCTACTCAGCTCCGGTGAACTCCTGCCCAGAGTCAACCACACACCATGCGTAATGTATCCAGCTCTATCGACAACAGAAGCGCCCGAATACAAACTGTCCATATCCAGCCGCTGCCTCAATAACAGCACTTAGTCTGCCCTACAATTACGTTTCAGAGATACAGAAGTGTGTGTGTGTGTGTGTGTGTGTGTGTGTGTGTGTGTGTGTGTGTGTGTGTGTGTGTGTGTGTGTGTGTGTGTGTGTGTGTGTGTGTGTGTGTGTGTGTGTGTGTGTGTGAGAGAGGGGGCATGGAGTTAATGGCTGAACACTGTGAGTGAGTGTTTTTCATCTAGTGTTTTATTCTGGTTCACATCCCAGACACCTAACAAACGGGAGAGTCTATAGGAGATAAACCAGGAAGTTACTAGAATACATTATTCAGTCAACACAGCAGCCAACCCCACACACATAGTTAACCATTAGAGCAGGGGTTCTCAACCATCATTAAATGACTTTACCTCCCTTGCAGTTCCTGTATCTGTGCCACTGATCTGCCACCTCCACCCCCACGTCAATGGTTATTTTGTTCCTCTTGGAGGTGTATGGGCTCTCTGTCTCCCCCTGTCAGGCGAGCTGATCTGATGGTCCTCGTTATGAGGATTACTGCCCTGACAGACGGGGCTCCACATTTCCAGAAATCTTTGTTATCACTTAGATCAATATAATTATGTTTTTAAAACAATACATACCTACCTTGTCTTTTTTTTTAATACCATTACTGATATTTTTAGCATATGTGATGCTGTATGCAACCAAAAAAAAAAGCAAGGTTTTCCACTCTCTCTGCTCTGTGCTGGTAAAATGATACTCCATCGCCACCTGGTGGACTTCTAGGCGTCACTACACTGTCATTCCAGAGTAGACAGAGTGACGGTAAACTGACTGATTTGACAAGAAGACGAGTAACAGGGAATTGTTAGTAGTTTAGGATACGAGACTTTCCTAATCTGTTAAATAAAGGTAAAATAAACTAAATAAACAAAACAACAAAATAGCATAACTTCCTGCCAATGTGCTTTTCTATTTACTAAACCTTTATTTAACCTTTATTTAACTAAGTCAGTTAAAAACTAATTCTAACTTTACAATGACGGCCTACCAGAAGGCAAAAGTCCTCCTGCTGGTACGGGGGCTGGGATTAAAAATGTAAAATAAAATAAAAATATAGGACAAAGCACGCATCACGACAAGAGAGACACACCACAACATTACATAAAGAGAGTCCTAGGACAACAACATGGCATGGCAGCAACACATGACAACACAGCATGGTAAAAACACCACATGACAACAACCCAGTAGCAACACAACATGGTAGCAGCACAACGGGGCAGCAGCACAACATGGCAGCAGCACAACATGGTAGCAGCACAAAACATGGTAGCAACACAACAGGGCAGCAGCACAACATGACAGCAGCACAACATGACAGCAGCACAACATGGTAGCAGCACAAAACATGGTAGCAACACAACATGACAGCAGCACAACATGGTAGCAACACAACATGACAGCAGCAACACATGACAACACAGCATGGTAACAACACCACATGACAACAACCCAGTAGCAACACAACATGGTAGCAGCACAACGGGGCAGCAGCACAACATGGCAGCAGCACAACATGGTAGCAGCACAAAACATGGTAGCAACACAACAGGGCAGCAGCACAACATGACAGCAGCACAACATGACAGCAGCACAACATGGTAGCAGCACAAAACATGGTAGCAACACAACATGACAGCAGCACAACATGGTAGCAACACAACATGACAGCAGCACAACATGACAGCAGCACAACATGACAGCAGCACAACATGACAGCAGCACAACATGGCAGCAGCACAACATGACAGCAGCACAACATGGTAGCAACACATCATGGTAGCAACACAACATGGTAACAGAACAACATAGCAGCAGAACAACATGGTAGCAACACAACATGGTAGCATCACAACATGACAGCAGCACAACATGGTAGCAGAACACAACATGGTAGCAACACAACATGGCAGCAACACAACATGATATCAGCACAACATGGCAGCAACACAACATGACAGCAGCACAACATGGTAGCAACACAACATGACAGCAGCACAACATGGTAGCAACACAACATGGTAGCATCACAACATGACAGCAGCACAACATGGTAGCAGAACAAAACATGGTAGCAACACAACATGGTATCAGCACAACATGGTAGCAGCACAACATGGTAGCAGCACAACATGGTAGCAACACAACATGGTACAAACATTAACATTATTGGTCACAGATGACAGCACAAAGAGCAAAAAAGTAGAGACAACAATACATCATTTTATCTATCTTGTGGCAAACAAAACAGCTGGATGTAATCACGCTCCCCCCAAAAAAAATAGTGTCCAATCCAAACGTAGTTGAAGCTTTTCCATTACCCATTTAGGAACATTACGCATGGATAACATGGAGACAGCTATCTGTTTCATGTCTTACGTAGCCCACGAAAGCCAGGATGGTGAAACTAACTAGCCTGGAGAGTGAAACTAACCAGCCTGGATGGTGAAACTAACCAGCCTGGAGAGTGAAACTAACCAGCCAGGATGGTAAAACTAACCAGCCAGGATGGTGAAACTAACTAGCCTGGAGAGTGAAACTAACCAGCCTGGATGGTGAAACTAACCAGCCTTTATGGTGAAACTAACCAGCCTGGAGAGTGAAACTAACCAGCCTTTATGCTGAAACTAACCAGCCTGGATGGTGAAACTAACCAGCCAGGATGGTGAAACTAACCAGCCTGGATGGTAAAACTAACCAGCCTGGAGAGAGAAACTAACCAGCCTGGATGGTGAAACTAACTAGCCTGGAGAGTGAAACTAACCAGCCTGGAGAGTGAAACTAACTAGCCTGGAGAGTGAAACTAACCAGCCTTTATGGTGAAACTAACCAGCCTGAATAGTGAAACTAACCAGCCTGGAGAATAAAACTAACCAGCCTGGATGGTGAAACTAACCAGCCTGGAGAGTGAAACTAACCAGCCTGGATGGTGAAACTAACCAGCCTGGAGAGTGAAACTAACCAGCCTGGATGGTAAAACTAACCAGCCAGGATGGTGAAACTAACTAGCCTGGATGGTGAAACTAACCAGCCTGGATGGTGAAACTAACCAGCCTGGATGGTAAAACTAACCAGCCAGGATGGTGAAACTAACCAGCCTGGATGGTGAAACTAACCAGCCTGGATGGTAAAACTAACCAGCCAGGATGGTGAAACTAACCAGCCTGGATGGTAAAACTAACCAGCCTGGAGAGAGAAACTAACCAGCCTGGATGGTGAAACTAACCAGCCTGGATAGTGAAACTAACCAGCCTGGATGGTAAAACTAACCAGCCAGGATGGTGAAACTAACTAGCCTGGAGAGTGAAACTAACCAGCCTTTATGGTGAAACTAACCAGCCTGAATAGTGAAACTAACCAGCCAGGATGGTGAAACTAACTAGCCTGGAGAGTGAAACTAGCCAGCCTTTATGGTGAAACTAACCAGCCTGGAGAGTGAAACTAACCAGCCTGGATAGTGAAACTAACTAGCCTGGAGAGTGAAACTAACTAGCCTGGAGAGTGAAACTAACCAGCCTGGATAGTGAAACTAACCAGCCTGGATGGTGAAACTAACCAGCCTGGATGGTGAAACTAACCAGCCTGGATTGTGAAACTAACTAGCCTGGAGAGTGAAACTAACTAGCCTGGATAGTGAAACTAACCAGCCTGGATGGTGAAACTAACCAGCCTGGACAGTTAAACTAACCAGCCTGGATGGTGGAACTAACCAGCCTGGATCGTGAAACTAACTAGTCTTGATAGTGAAACTAACCAGCCTGGACGATGAAACTAACCAGCCTGGACAGTTAAACTAACCAGCCTGGACAGTTAAACTAACCAGCCTGGATAGTGAAACTAACCAGCCTGGATGGTGAAACTAACCAGCCTGGACAGTTAAACTAACCAGCCTGGATGGTGAAACTAACCAGCCTGGATCGTGAAACTAACTAGTCTTGATAGTGAAACTAACCAGCCTGGACGATGAAACTAACCAGCCTGGACAGTTAAACTAACCAGCCTGGATGGTGAAACTAACCAGCCTGGATGGTGAAACTAACCAGCCTGGGTGGTGAAATACACCAGACAACCAGATAAAAGCAAGCTGAATCAGTTCATGTATTCTTGAAAGTGAGGACAATTTGCATCCTGCAAAGAAACACTATTGTTTGGTTGGGAAAATTGATTTAGAATTATATGCCCCGCTTACCTTCAAAATGATTTTGCAATCATATAGCCTTTATTGACAGTACTCTGAAATCTTTGAAATGTATAACTAATGTCATGATTTCGGTTGGCAAATTGTAAATCCACAAAACCACATTTAGTTTAAATCAACCCCCTTTCTTTAAAGTGTTTTTCATAGATTTTATGTTCATAATTTAGTATTTTTATAATTATAAACAAGTATAAGAAAAGTTTGTCTATAGTATAACAAATTATTTTCTGAATGTGTCATTGTCACATTCTCTTATGATTTCATAACAAATCGATATAGTTACCACAGTTGTAACTCCAGTTCGGTGTGTGGAGAGGAGCCCAGTAGGGTTTAGTTTAGCCAATAAATGACAAGAACAAAACAAGACAAACAAAACAAAAAACAGAAAATTCTATATGGTGGAACTCCACCCCAAAGGGGAGCTCTGCTCCTAATGGTTTCCCCCCTGCTGCCTAGAAACAATGATGCACACACTTGCAGCCAATAGGAGCACACGTGTCCCTATATAAGCTCCGCTCCTATTGGTTTAAGGCGGAGAGCAACGCTCCACAATGTGCTCCCTGCCGAAACCAACTCTGTCGGTATTAAAGATTGGTCAAATACTACTGTAACACAAGTTACAGGAACTATATTTAACTTTTTTATTTTACCTTTATTTAATTAGGCAAGACAGTTAAAGAACACATTCTTATTTTCAATGACAGCCCTAGGAACAGGGGGTTAACTGCCTTGTTCAGGGGCAGAATGACAGATTTTCTACCTTGTCACCTCTGGGATTCAAACTTGCAACCTTTTGGTTCCTAGTCCAACACTCTAACCACTAGGCTATCTCTAATCTTTCTGACCAAACACATTCATAGACTTGTGGGCAGGACAAAAAACACATGACTCTACTGTGCCATCCCAGCCAGGAGTCATGTCATGTAGTTTATTCTAACAAGAGAAAACGGACCTGATGGAAACCTTGTCCATTGATC
This sequence comes from Oncorhynchus nerka, assembly GCF_034236695.1. NCBI lineage: Eukaryota > Metazoa > Chordata > Actinopteri > Salmoniformes > Salmonidae > Oncorhynchus > Oncorhynchus nerka. The sequence goes on along the minus strand of NC_088413.1, from coordinate 77,895,987 downwards.
CTGCGTTTCCCCACACATTCTAGGCTTCCCATCAGAGAAGCTGAGTACTGGCTGAATCAATGTAAAAGAACGTACTCACTGATTCCTCAGTGTTACCCGCCTCACTCAACCCATTGGCAAAGCCAATGATTCGTGGGGCAGAAAATAGAATACTGTCCAACTACTCTGCTTCAGCAGATAGATGACACCTCAGTGTTCCATCAATTCCAGTGACCGGTCTAATAGTAAAGCAACACTAGTTACAGCACTATTTCCCTCATCACTCCGCACCAACGCAGTGCTACACTGGTGGGCAGTCTCGACAGCCCCTTCTGTACTGACAGTGTCAAACAAAGGTCATGTCGCAAGTGTCTTACTCTCTGACAACAACAACAAAAGGAGAGCGGACCTAATGGGAACCTCGCCCAATAGTCCTGCATCTCTTCTTAACTCAAGTTCTCAATTTAGCCACGCTGAGTACAGAACAACCTGGAGAGTTGGACGACATGTCTAACAGGTAGAATCAGATGAAAGGAGTCGGTGACTACCACGACGCCGCTGCACAAATATCCTCTATTCCTGTACCTCTGAAAAGGGCCGTAGACGCCGCTACTCCACGAGGGCTCTGACTCCCTGAGGCAGCGACCGCCATGCTGCCTCATAAGCCGTCTCAATGCCTTCACAGAGCCAAAGAGACAGCCGCTGTTTAGAAAGTGGTCTACCAAGTGTACTAGCACCGTGAAACAACTGAGGCGATGACCTAATCATTGACGTGCGCTGCACTTAGAACTCCAAGGTGCGCACCGGGCAAAGGCAACGAAGCCTCTCCTCTCTCTGCTCGGGGGGGGGGGGGGGGGGGGGAAGAAGCCCACGTTCCCAATAGAAACCGTTTCACTAGAGGGTGGCTGAAGATGATGTCTCTGCAAAAAACCGCATGACAAGATGAAATTGCTTCCGCAAACAGCTTAATGGTATCGGGTGAGTGCTGCTTGTCAAACATGAACTGTAGGAATGAGCACACGCTCTCGACCTGACAGCACACGGGGTCCACATTCTCTGTGAAACAGCACTGTTAAATTTGTAAGTCGCTCTGGATAAGAGCGTCTGCTAAATGACTTAAATGTAAATGTTAAAACACGTTCCATCTGCTGTCATACATGCTGGATGTGGAACTGGCATGCGCACTCTGTACGGTTCTGATTCTGGAATCAGATAACCCACGGCACTCTAGCCTGTCCCTCTCAGGGGCCAAACTCTCAGTAGCTGGCCAATTAGAGGAAATTGCTCTATCATGCCCTCCGCCTGAGACATTGCGTCCTCTCGATGTGGAATTGGCCATGATGGTGCAATCAACATTCTCCGCGTACCACAGAGCCCCTGGGCAATCGAGGTCTATCAAGATGATTGACAGCCCTCCTGTTCTCACGCAGGCTACCAGTGGGAGAATGCAGGACAGCGGTGGAAATGTGTACAGGCGAACATCCGGCCACTGGTGGGCAAAAGCGTCTATCCCTAGTGGCGGTTCGTCCTGGGCTCGTAGGGAAAACCATAGGGGACACTGTGTGTTAACACATGCGCCTCGGCTCTCCCGAACCGCTCCCATATTCGGAGAACAATGTCGGGGTGCCGCTGCCACTCGTTGTCTCGGGGACCCTCTCGAGGTCTGCTCTGAAGTTCTGACAGCCTGGAATGTGTGCTGTTGTCAACGAGCGAAGGTGCTCGTGAGCCCACAGCCACAATTCCTCCGCCAGCAGGTGGAGTGCAGGAGACCTGACTCCTTGGCGATTTATGTAGTCTACTGTGGTTCACTTGTCTGACCAGACCAACACGTCGCGACCCCATAGGGTAGACATGCAGTGGGTCAGAACCAACAGAACTGTCTCCAACTCCAGGAGGTTGATGTCGCGTCCCGAGGGAGGCCACTCAACTCCTACCGCCCGAGCCTGACATGTCCATCCACAACCAGTCAGACAAGCGTCTGTAAACACTGGAATGTAGGAGGACACTCTGCCCATTGGGACCACTGTCAGAACGCACGGGTCTCTCCCAATAGTTCAGGTCCGCTCTGAGCTAGAGGGGAACTACCAACAGCCGACGACGGTGCCTCACTGGGTCCATTCGTAGTTGGACAACCCACTGCTGTGTTTTGTGCATGTGCAGAAGTCCCAGCGGAACCATGGAGTGGGCAGACGACATGAGACTCAAAAGTGTCATGTCGGAATCCGCCGTCACCATGTGATTCCTATAAAACCTTTGTAGGGCTAGCATCAAGGCAGCCCGCAGAGGATCCTTCATAGTCACAGAGTCGAGCTGCAAGCCCAGGTAGACAATCTGATGACTGGGCCAAGGCGTGCTCTTTTACAAATGCACAGCGAACCCCAGACATGTGAGATGAATCACTCTCTATGTCGTGTGTGCGATCCCCAGCTCTGCTGACGAGAACCAGTAGGTTGTCTAGGTAGGCTAGTAGCCTTGCCCCTTGATGCCCTCCACGCATTTGGAAAAGGTGCGAGTTGCCAGTGTGGTATCCTCATATACTCATACGCCACCCCTTGGAATGGCGAAACGCAGAAACTTCCTGTGATGTGGATACACCGGCACATGAAATTATGCGTCCTTTAGGTCTATGCTTTCGAAAGGGCCATTTGGCTATGCTCACCGACACTTTGGTTATACTTGTAACCTTGTGGTTCCAGCCCTGCGTGAACGCAGCGCGGGTCTGAGCTGCACTGACTGAGGCGCCTGCCTAAGTCGGTACGACGTCCCCCAACAGCGATTGCGTCATTGGCCCAACATGGGGCTGTGTACGCGAGAATTTCCTCAAACCTTATCCACATTACTTCTCACAGTGTGTGGTGTAGGGTTTAAATCATTAGCGCGTTCTGTGAGAAACGGGGGTACCGCCACCTTGGTTATACATGTAACCTTGTGGTTCCAGCACTCCGTGAACGCAGCACGGGTCTGAGCTATACTAACTGTGTTATCTCCAAACAGCGATTGCGTCATTGGTCCAACATGGGGCTGTGTACGCGAGATGTTCTTTAAACACTTAACCACAATACTCTAGTGGACCTAGTCTCTCAAAGCAC
>NC_088413.1:77875419-77887919 GCF_034236695.1 Oncorhynchus nerka | reverse complement strand
GTCCTAAAATCTCTCAAGTACGCATGAGAAGTGGGAAACACACACTAGCGCATCACTCACCTTGTGGCTGCCGGTCAGACAGTCTATCTCCACCTCAGAGCAGGCCACTCCATAACTGAAGTAGTTGAAAGCACGACCTGTGTTGGTCTCAAAGTCATAACCAAGGTCTGGCGTCCTGAGGAAGACATAAATAAACAGTTAATTACATCAATAAATCTTTCGGGTGATTTTCTGTTCCAGTTGTGCCATTTAGCAACATTGTAGCCTAGCTAGCATTTAGCCTATCAATCGAACATTTGTAGTCTAGCAAGCATTTGTAGCCTACCTAGCATTTGGGCAACATTCTAGAACAGCTAGCATTTAGCCTAGCTAGCAATTTCAGATTAGCTAGCATTTAGCAGCATTGTAGCAAGCTAGCAACCAGCTATGGTAGTTAATTGTGTTGCCTCACAGGCAAACTATTTGGAAAAAAAACGAAATTATTCATTTATTGTTTAAACGGGTTTGGTAATAATACACTGCGTGTTATTTTCTTGTGTCTGTGTTCCAGGTAACGTACTTGTAGAATCCATTAGCAGACAGATTAACCCGGTCAAAGTAGGCAGCGTTCACCTGAAAACAGATAATGAGTAATTGATTAAAACACATTATGTTTAAAAGGAAGAGAACTCTGGGTTAAAGGCCCAATTCAACCATTTTTATCTCTATATCAAATCCTTTCTGGGTAACAATTACATACCTTGTACCTATAATAGTTTTCCATTAAAAATATACACTACCAGTCAAAAGTTTGGACACACCTGCTCATTCCAGGTTTTTCTTTATTTGTACTATTTTCTACATTGTAGAATAATAGTGAAGACATCAAAACGATGAAATAACACATATAGAATCATGTAGTAACCAAAAAAGTGTTAAACAAATTGTGGAGGCCAGGTTATCTGATGCAGCACTCCATCACTCTCCTTCTTGGTAAAATAGCCCTTACACAGCCTGGAGGTGTGTTGGGTCACTATCCTGTTGAAAAACAAATGATTGTCCCACTAAGCCCAAACCAGATGGGATGGCGTATCGCTGCAGGATGCTGTGGTATTCATGGTGGTTATGTGTACCTTGAATTCTAAATAAATCACAGAAACTGCATCTCATAAAGACAGGGCGGTTGGAACCAAAAATCTCCAATTTGGACTCCAGACCAAAGGACAGATTTCCACCGTCTACTGACCATTGCTCGTGTTTCTTGGCCCAAGCAAGTCTCTTCTTCTTATTGGTGTCCTTTAGTAGTGGTCTCTTTGCAGTAATTCAACCACGAAGGCCTGATTCACAGTCTCCTCTGAACAGTTGATATTGCTTGATCTTTATGAAGCATTTATTTGGGCTGCAATTTCTGATGCTGATAACTCTAATTTATTTAACTAGGCAAGTCAGTTAAGAACAAATTCTTATTTTCAATGACAGACTAGGAACAGTGGGTTAACTGCCTGTTCAGGGGCAGAACGACAGATTAGTACCTTGTTAGCTTGGGGATTTGAACTTGCAACCTTTCAGTTACTAGTCCAACGCTCTAACCACTAGGCTACCCTGCTGAACTTATCCTCTGCAGCAGAGGTAACTCTGAGTCTTCCATTCCTGTGGCGGTCCTCATGAGAGCCAGGTAACTCTAATGAACTTATCCTCTGCAGCAGAGGTAACTCTGGGTCTTCCATTCCTGTGGCGGTCCTCATGAGAGACAGGTAACTCTGGGTCTTCCATTCCTGTGGCGGTCCTCATGAGAGACAGGTAACTCTGGGTCTTCCATTCCTGTGGCGGTCCTCATGAGAGACAGGTAACTCTGGGTCATTCCTGTGGCGGTCCTCATGAGAGACAGGTAACTCTGGGTCATTCCTGTGGTGTTCCTCATGAGAGACAGGTAACTCTGGGTCATTCCTGTGGTGGTCCTCATGAGAGACAGGTAACTCTGGGTCATTCCTGTGGTGGTCCTCATGAGAGACAGGTAACTCTGAGTCTTCCATTCCTGTGGCGGTCCTCATGAGAAACAGGTAACTCTGGGTCATTCCTGTGGTGGTCCTCATAAGAGACAGGTAACTCTGGGTCATTCCTGTGGTGGTCCTCATGAGAGCCAGTTAACTCTGGGTCATTCCTGTGGTGGTCCTCATGAGAGACAGGTAACTCTGAGTCTTCCATTCCTGTGGCGGTCCTCATGAGAGACAGGTACTCTGGGTCATTCCTGTGGCGGTCCTCATGAGAGCCAGTTAACTCTGGGTCATTCCTGTGACGGTCCTCATGAGAGACAGTTTCATCATTGCTCTTGGTTTTTGCGACTGCAATTGAAGAAACTTTCAAAGTTCTTGAAACATTCCGGATTGACTGACCTTCATGTCTTAAAGTAATGATGGACTGTCATTTCTCTTTGCTTATTTGATCTGTTCTTGCCATAATATTGACTTGGTCAATATCTGATCTTCTGTATACCACCCCTACCTTGTCACAACACAACTGATTGGCTCAAACGCATTAAGAAGGAAAGAAATTCCACAAATGTTAACTGAAATTCATTCACTTCACCTACTGAAAAAACCTACTGATTAGAAGCTCCTGTGTAAATTGTATTTTCAACCAACAACTATCAGGATATAGCACCTTTTTCACACTTTACAATGCTAGTTTCATCAGCTGGTGTACAATATGATACAAAACACAGGAAATAACTGAATTTTGACTGCATTGGGCCTTTAAAGATGAGCAATGAAACCATCCAATTAGAAATAAGACTGTGTATGATTGACAGGTACTGACCCAGTCCTCCCAGCATCCTTTAGGATTCTTGGTCTTGTAGGGTTCTAGACGGTGGAGTAGGATCTCACACGCATTCTAGAGAGAGGGAGAGGGAGAGAGACAGAGACAGAGACAGAGACAGAGACAGAGACAGGGAGAGGGAGAGGGAGAGAGAGCGAGAGAGAGAGAGGGAGAGAGAGAGAGACAGAGACAGAGACAGAGACAGGGAGAGGGAGAGGGAGAGAGAGCGAGAGAGAGAGAGAGAGAGGGAGAGAGACAGAGACAGAGACAGAGACAGGGAGAGGGAGAGGGAGAGGGAGAGGGAGAGGGAGAGAGAGGAGAGAGAGAGGGAGAGAGACAGAGACAGAGACAGAGACAGCGAGAGAGAGAGAGGGAGAGAGACAGAGACAGAGACAGGGAGAGGGGAGAGGGAGAGAGAGAGAGAGAGAGAGGAGAGAGAGAGGGACAGAGACAGAGACAGAGACAGAGACAGGGAGAGGGAGAGGGAGAGGGAGAGAGAGAGAGAGAGAGAGGAGAGGAGAGGCCAGAGACAGAGACAGAGACAGAGACAGGGAGAGAGAGAGAGGGAGAGAGACAGAGACAGAGACAGAGACAGGGAGAGGGAGAGGGAGAGAGAGATTGGTTAGAAGATTGGCTGCAGTAAAGGATATTGAAAGCAGCAGGTGAGTGTGTGTGAGTTTTACATGCACAGCGGCTCCGTTGAGGTCGGAGGAGGCAGAGGCAGCAGTAGGGCTGGTGTTGGGAACAGTGTTGGTGCTGGTCTCTGTGATGTGGATCTTACTGCTGGGGATACCCAGGGTCCTACTGGCCACCTGACACACACACACACACACACACACACACACACACACACACACACACACACACACACACACACACACACACACACACACACACACACACACACACACACAGTGTTGGTGCTGGTCTCTGTGATGTGGATCTTACTGCTGGGGATACCCAGGGTCCTACTGGCCACCTGACACACACACACACACACACACACACACACACACACACACACACACAGTGTTGGTGCTGGTCTCTGTGATGTGGATCTTACTGCTGGGGATACCCAGGGTCCTACTGGCCACCTGACACACACACACACACACACACACACACAATATGTGGATGTATTTAATTATCCAGTGAATAACTAGTGTAGTAGTTTAAATACCAGCTCTATAGAGAGAGAGCTCTGTTTCCACTAACTTCTCTAGTGATTCTTTGTCGACATTTAGAAAGTTCACATAGAAAATATGATGCGACAATTGCCAGCTTAACGTAATGACGTAACACCAACAACGAAAAACGTTTTCCCTCCAAAAAAACCTACAGTGGTTGAAATGTTTCCATGACTTATTTAGGCAAATTGTGCATTAATACATGAGTGACAGCCTGTGTCCCCCACTTATCTGGTTCATGTCCCATTATTAAATGCACTAACTGACTAATATTCGAATAATTCTCCTCTGCAAAACATAGCGCCACGGTCCATGCCATGGTGAAATTTACAGTCCTATAGTTCTGAAATAATTGGATGGTGAAACTTGCATCCAGCCGACCAGAAAATCAATTCAAGCATTCTTGAAAGTCAGGACTATCATTATCCTGCAAAGAAACATTATTTGTATATTTACATGTTTATATTTTGCAAGCAGTCGGCATATTATAATTAACTGAGCATATTATAATTAAAATAGCAGCAACCCCCTCCCGCCCTACAGGCCCTAAATCATTGGATCTAATTCATTTGATCAATCTGTGAGGCCTGTAGAAATAACATATTTATGCTTCTTAACCCTCCTGCTGTGCTCTGGTGGAATTGGACCTATTTACACGTTTTCTCTCTGAAAAAATGGTCACATGAGGTCACATGACTTTGTCCACAAAGGGCATCTGAACACACAAAATACTTTGGGTGTTTTATTTAACTTTTGTTCACCTGTGGAGTTCCCGGTCAAAAATGACCGGTCATTAGAAATGAATGGGTGAGACTACAATTAGTGTTTAAAATTGAGTTCCGGCACATGCCCATTCATCAGATGGACACACTTCCTCTCCCAGACCCCCATGTGCATGTGTGTTTGAACACATGTACCAGTCGTTAAAGTACTATGTGAATTTCACCAGGTTCATATATTAATATGTTGTGTTGATTTGATTTGTTATGATGCATGCCTGCCTCCTGGGAATAGAGGAGTGTGTACTAACGTGTTGCCCTGCAGTGCATCCTGGGAATAGAGGAGTGTGTACTAACGTGTTGCCCTGCAGTGCATCCTGGGAATAGAGGAGTGTGTACTAACGTGTTGCCCTGCAGTGCATCCTGGGAATAGAGGAGTGTGTACTAACGTGTTGCCCTGCGGTGCATCCTGGGAATAGAGGAGTGTGTACTAACGTGTTGCCCTGCATTGCATCCTGGGAATAGAGGAGTGTGTACTAACGTGTTGCCCTGCAGTGCATCCTGGGAATAGAGGAGTGTGTACTAACGTGTTGCCCTGCAGTGCATCCTGGGAATAGAGGAGTGTGTACTAACGTGTTGCCCTGCAGTGCATCCTGGGAATAGAGGAGTGTGTACTAACGTGTTGACCTGCAGTGCATCCTGGGAATAGAGGAGTGTGTACTAATGTGTTGCCCTGCAGTGCATCCTGGGAATAGAGGAGTGTGTACTAACATGTTGCCCTGCAGTGCATCCTGGGAATAGAGGAGTGTGTACTAACGTGTTGCCCTGCAGTGCATCCTGGGAATAGAGGAGTGTGTACTAACGTGTTGCCCTGCAGTGCATCCTGGGAGTAGAGGAGTGTGTACTAACGTGTTGCCCTGGTAGTAGAGGAGTGTGTACTAACGTGTTGCCCTGGTAGTAGAGGAGTGTGTACTAACGTGTTGCCCTGCAGTGCATTCTGGGAATAGAGGAGTGTGTACTAACATGTTGCCCTGGTAGTAGAGGAGTGTGTACTAACGTGTTGCCCTGGTAGTAGAGGAGTGTGTACTAACGTGTTGCCCTGGGAATAGAGGAGTGTGTACTAACGTGTTGCCCTGCAGTGCATCCTGGGAATAGAGGAGTGTGTACTAACGTGTTGCCCTGGGGGTAGAGGAGTGTGTACTAACGTGTTGCCCTGCAGTGCATCCTGGGAATAGAGGAGTGTGTACTAACATGTTGCCCTGGGAATAGAGGAGTGTGTACTAACGTGTTGCCCTGCAGTGCATCCTGGGAATAGAGGAGTGTGTACTAACGTGTTGCCCTGCAGTGCATCCTGGGAATAGAGGAGTGTGTAGTAACGTGTTGCCCTGCAGTGCATCCTGGGAATAGAGGAGTGTGTACTAACGTGTTGCCCTGCAGTGCATCCTGGGAATAGAGGAGTGTGTACTAACGTGTTGCCCTGCAGTGCATCCTGGGAATAGAGGAGTGTGTACTAACGTGTTGCCCTGCAGTGCATCCTGGGAGTAGAGGAGTGTGTACTAACGTTATGTCCTGGGAATAGAGGAGTGTGTACTAATGTGTTGCCCTGCAGTGCATTCTGGGAATAGAGGAGTGTGTACTAACGTGTTGCCCTGGTAGTAGAGGAGTGTGTACTAACGTTTTGCCCTGGTAGTAGAGGAGTGTGTACTAACGTGTTGCCCTGGTAGTAGAGGAGTGTGTACTAACGTGTTGCCCTGCAGTGCATCCTGGGAATAGAGGAGTGTGTACTAACGTGTTGCCCTGCGGTGCATCCTGGGAATAGAGGAGTGTGTACTAACGTGTTGCCCTGGTAGTAGAGGAGTGTGTACTAACGTTATGCCCTGGTAGTAGAGGAGTGTGTACTAACGTGTTGCCCTGGGAGTAGAGGAGTGTGTACTAACGTGTTGCCCTGCAGTGCATCCTGGGAGTAGAGGAGTGTGTACTAACGTGTTGCCCTGGGAGTAGAGGAGTGTATACTAACGTGTTGCCCTGCAGTGCATCCTGGGAGTAGAGGGGTGTGTACTAACGTGTTGCCCTGCAGTGCATCCTGGGAATAGAGGAGTGTGTACTAACGTGTTGCCCTGCAGTGCATTCTGGGAGTAGAGGAGTGTGTACTAACGTGTTGCCCTGCAGTGCATCCTGGGAATAGAGGAGTGTGTAGTAACGTGTTGCCCTGCAGTGCATCCTGGGAATAGAGGAGTGTGTACTAACGTGTTGCCCTGCAGTGCATCCTGGGAATAGAGGAGTGTGTACTAACGTGTTGCCCTGCAGTGCATCCTGGGAATAGAGGAGTGTGTACTAACGTGTTGCCCTGCAGTGCATCCTGGGAGTAGAGGAGTGTGTACTAACGTTATGTCCTGGGAATAGAGGAGTGTGTACTAATGTGTTGCCCTGCAGTGCATTCTGGGAATAGAGGAGTGTGTACTAACGTGTTGCCCTGGTAGTAGAGGAGTGTGTACTAACGTTTTGCCCTGGTAGTAGAGGAGTGTGTACTAACGTGTTGCCCTGGTAGTAGAGGAGTGTGTACTAACGTGTTGCCCTGCAGTGCATCCTGGGAATAGAGGAGTGTGTACTAACGTGTTGCCCTGCGGTGCATCCTGGGAATAGAGGAGTGTGTACTAACGTGTTGCCCTGGTAGTAGAGGAGTGTGTACTAACGTTATGCCCTGGTAGTAGAGGAGTGTGTACTAACGTGTTGCCCTGGGAGTAGAGGAGTGTGTACTAACGTGTTGCCCTGCAGTGCATCCTGGGAGTAGAGGAGTGTGTACTAACGTGTTGCCCTGGGAGTAGAGGAGTGTATACTAACGTGTTGCCCTGCAGTGCATCCTGGGAGTAGAGGGGTGTGTACTAACGTGTTGCCCTGCAGTGCATCCTGGGAATAGAGGAGTGTGTACTAACGTGTTGCCCTGCAGTGCATTCTGGGAGTAGAGGAGTGTGTACTAACGTGTTGCCCTGCAGTGCATCCTGGGAATAGAGGAGTGTGTACTAACGTGTTGCCCTGCAGTGCATCCTGGGAGTAGAGGAGTGTGTACTAACGTTATGTCCTGGGAATAGAGGAGTGTGTACTAATGTGTTGCCCTGCAGTGCATTCTGGGAATAGAGGAGTGTGTACTAACGTGTTGCCCTGGTAGTAGAGGAGTGTGTACTAACGTTTTGCCCTGGTAGTAGAGGAGTGTGTACTAACGTGTTGCCCTGGTAGTAGAGGAGTGTGTACTAACGTGTTGCCCTGCAGTGCATCCTGGGAATAGAGGAGTGTGTACTAACGTGTTGCCCTGCGGTGCATCCTGGGAATAGAGGAGTGTGTACTAACATGTTGCCCTGGTAGTAGAGGAGTGTGTACTAACGTTATGCCCTGGTAGTAGAGGAGTGTGTACTAACGTGTTGCCCTGGGAGTAGAGGAGTGTGTACTAACGTGTTGCCCTGCAGTGCATCCTGGGAGTAGAGGAGTGTGTACTAACGTGTTGCCCTGGGAGTAGAGGAGTGTATACTAACGTGTTGCCCTGCAGTGCATCCTGGGAGTAGAGGGGTGTGTACTAACGTGTTGCCCTGCAGTGCATCCTGGGAATAGAGGAGTGTGTACTAACGTGTTGCCCTGCAGTGCATTCTGGGAGTAGAGGAGTGTGTACTAACGTGTTGCCCTGCAGTGCATCCTGGGAATAGAGGAGTGTGTACTAGGTGGGGTTAGGGTTGGAGCGAGCGGTCGCATCTGCACTCGGTCCGCAGGTAGTATTACATTTCATTACATTTCATTATAGTACAACGGTTTGATTTGTCTAATCTTAGCAATTACTTCTTAGCTAGCTACATAGCCGTCTTTGTATCGTAAATAATTGTGTAATTATCGTATTTCGTCGTCCTAACGCAGTCTACACTGCCCTGCAGCTAGCCAGCTAGCTAACGTCCACCGTTAGCTAGTCCACCGTCTACCGATTAGCAGCACAACTATTACACTCAACTGAACGACTTGATTAGTGTAGTGTTAGCTAGCTACATAGTTGTCTTTGCTGTCTTCGTATCCAAGATAATTGTGTCGTTTAGAGTGTGTAGTTTTATGTCGTCCTTAACGTAGGAGACTCTGCTAGCTAGCCAACAGCTAGCCAACGTCTACCGAACAGAACTTCTGCACTCAACAATCCGGTCGCATTTCGCTTCGCTCCACAGGTAGTATCACATTTTTCATTTCATTTCATTACAGTACAACGGCTTGATTTGTTTGATCGTAGCTAGCTACATAGCTAGCTACATAGCCGTCTTTGTATCAAAGATAATTGTGTAGTCTAGAGCGATTTCCTAGGTTAGCTAGCCAGCTATTGTCGTTCTTTTAACGCAACGTAACGTAATCAACACTGCTAGCTAGCCAGCTAGCCCCGAATAGCAGCACAGTAGAAACTATTACACTCAACGGAACGACTTGATTAGTGTAGTGTCAACAACGCAGCCAATGCCAGCTAGCCTACATAGTCAACAACGCAGCCTCTGCCAGCTAGCCTACTTCAGCAGTACTGTATCATTTGAATCATTTTAGTCAATAAGATTCTTGCTACGTAAGCTTAACTTTCTGAACACTCGAGACGTGTAGTCCACTTGTCATTCCAATCTCCTTTGCATTAGCGTAGCCTCTTGTGTAGCCTGTCAACTATGTGTCTGTCTATCCCTGTTCTCTCCTCTCTGCACAGACCATACAAACGCTACACACCACGTGGGTCGCGGCACCCTAATCTGGTGGTCCCAGCGCGCACGACCCACGTGGAGTTCCAGGTCTCCGGTAGCCTCTGGAACTGCCGATCTGCGGCCAACAAGGCAGAGTTCATCTCAGCCTATGCCTCCCTCCAGTCCCTCGACTTCTTGGCACTGACGGAAACATGGATCACCACAGACAACACTGCTACTCCTACTGCTCTCTCTTCGTCTGCCCACGTGTTCTCGCACACCCCGAGAGCTTCTGGTCAGCGGGGTGGTGGCACCGGGATCCTCATCTCTCCCAAGTGGTCATTCTCTCTTTCTCCCCTTACCCATCTGTCTATCGCCTCCTTTGAATTCCATGCCAGCCCTTTCAAGCTTAACATCCTTATCATTTATCGCCCTCCAGGTTCCCTCGGAGAGTTCATCAATGAGCTTGATGCCTTGATAAGCTCCTTTCCTGAGGACGGCTCACCTCTCACAGTTCTGGGCGACTTTAACCTCCCCACGTCTACCTTTGACTCATTCCTCTCTGCCTCCTTCTTTCCACTCCTCTCCTTGACCTCACCCTCTCACCTTCCCCCCTACTCACAAGGCAGGAAATACGCTCGACCTCATCTTTACTAGATGCTGTTCTTCCACTAACCTTGTTGCAACTCCCCTCCAAGTCTCCGACCACTACCTTGTATCCTTCTCCCTCTCGCTCTCATCCAACACTTCCCACACTGCCCCTACTCGGATGGTATCGCGCCGCCCCAACCTTCGCTCTCTCTCCCCCGCTACTCTCTCCTCTTCCATCCTTTCATCTCTTCCCTCTGCTCAAACCTTCTCCAACCTATCTCCTGATTCTGCCTCCTCAACCCTCCTCTCCTCCCTTTCTGCATCCTTTGACTCTCTATGTCCCCTATCCTCCAGGCCGGCTCGGTCCTCCCCCTCCCGCTCCGTGGCTCGACGACTCATTGCGAGCTCACAGAACAGGCTCCGGGCAGCCGAGCGGATATGGAGGAAAACTCGCCTCCCTGCGGACCTGACATCCTTTCACTCCCTCCTCTCTACATTTTCCTCTTCTCTCTCTGCTGCTAAAGCCACTTTCTACCACTCTAAATTCCAAGCATCTGCCTCTAACCCTAGGAAGCTCTTTGCAACCTTCTCCTCCCTCCTGAATCCTCCTCCCCTCCCCTCCTCCCTCTCTGCAGATGACTTCGTCAACCATTTTGAAAAGAAGGTCGACGACATCCGATCCTCGTTTGCTAAGTCAAACGACACCGCTGGTTCTGCTCACACTGCCCTACCCTGTGCTCTGACCTCTTTCTCCCCTCTCTCTCCAGATGACATCTCGCGTCTTGTGACGGCCGGCCGCCCAACAACCTGCCCGCTTGAACCTATCCCCTCCTCTCTTCTCCAGACCATTTCCGGAGACCTTCTCCCTACCTCACCTCGCTCATCAACTCATCCCTGACCGCTGGCTACGTCCCTTCCGTCTTCAAGAGAGCGAGAGTTGCACCCCTTCTGAAAAAACCTACACTCGATCCCTCCGATGTCAACAACTACAGACCAGTATCCCTTCTTTCTTTTCTCTCCAAAACTCTTGAACGTGCCGTCCTTGGCCAGCTCTCCCGCTATCTCTCTCAGAATGACCTTCTTGATCCAAATCAGTCAGGTTTCAAGACTAGTCATTCAACTGAGACTGCTCTTCTCTGTATCACGGAGGCGCTCCGCACTGCTAAAGCTAACTCTCTCTCCCTCTGCTCTCATCCTTCTAGACCTATCGGCTGCCTTCGATACTGTGAACCATCAGATCCTCCTCTCCACCCTCTCCGAGTCGGGCATCTCCGGCGCGGCCCACGCTTGGATTGCGTCCTACCTGACAGGTCGCTCCTACCAGGTGGCGTGGCGAGAATCCGTCTCCACACCACGTGCTCTCACCACTGGTGTCCCCCAGGGCTCTGTTCTAGGCCCTCTCCTATTCTCGCTATACACCAAGTCACTTGGCTCTGTCATAACCTCACATGGTCTCTCCTATCATTGCTATGCAGACGACACACAATTAATCTTCTCCTTTCCCCTTCTGATGACCAGGTGGCGAATCGCATCTCTGCATGTCTGGCAGACATATCAGTGTGGATGACGGATCACCACCTCAAGCTGAACCTCGGCAAGACGGAGCTGCTCTTCCTCCCGTGGAAGGACTGCCCGTTCCATGATCTCGCCATCACGGTTGACAACTCCATTGTGTCCTCCTCCCAGAGCACTAAGAACCTTGGCGTGATCCTGGACAACACCCTGTCGTTCTCAACTAACATCAAGGCGGTGGCCCGTTCCTGTAGGTTCATGCTCTACAACATCCGCAGAGTACGACCCTGCCTCACACAGGAAGCAGCGCAGGTCCTAATCCAGGCACTTGTCATCTCCCGTCTGGATTACTGCAACTCGCTGTTGGCTGGGCTCCCTGCCTGTGCCATTAAACCCCTACAACTCATCCAGAACGCCGCAGCCCGTCTGGTGTTCAACCTTCCCAAGTTCTCTCACGTCACCCCGCTCCTCCGCTCCCTCCACTGGCTTCCAGTTGAAGCTCGATTCCGCTACAAGACCATGGTGCTTGCCTACGGAGCTGTGAGGGGAACGGCACCTCAGTACCTCCAGGCTCTGATCAGGCCCTACACCCAAACAAGGGCACTGCGTTCATCCACCTCTGGCCTGCTCGCCTCCCTACCACTGAGGAAGTACAGTTCCCGCTCAGCCCAGTCAAAACTGTTCGCTGCTCTGGCCCCCCAATGGTGGAACAAACTCCCTCACGACGCCAGGACAGCGGAGTCAATCACCACCTTCCGGAGACACCTGAAACCCCACCTCTTTAAGGAATACCTAGGATAGGATAAAGTAATCCCTCTCACCCCCCCTCCCCCTTAAAAGATTTAGATGCACTACTGTTCCACTGGATGTCATAAGGTGAATGCACCAATTTGTAAGTCGCTCTGGATAAGAGCGTCTGCTAAATGACTTAAATGTAAATGTAAATGTACTAACGTGTTGCCCTGCAGTGCATCCTGGGAATAGAGGAGTGTGTACTAACGTGTTGCCCT
>NC_088413.1:77820419-77867919 GCF_034236695.1 Oncorhynchus nerka | reverse complement strand
TAGACTATCCCCTATCCCAGTGGTAGACTATCCCCATGGTAGACTATCCCTGTGGTAGCTATCCCGTGGTAGACTATCCCCATGGTAGACTATCCCCATGGTAGACTATCCCCATGGTAGACTATCCCCATGGTAGACTATCCCTGTGGTAGACTATCCCTGTGGCCTATCCCCATGGTAGACTATCCCGTGGTAGACTATCCCAGTGGTAACACTATCCCTGTGGTAGACTATCCCTGTGGTAGACTATCCCAGTGGTAACACTATCCTTGTGGTAGATCCCTGGGGTAGACTCCCCATGGTAGACTATCCCCATGGTAGACTATCCCGTGGTAGACTATCCCCATGGTATCCCTGTGGTAGACTATCCCCATGGTGACTATCCCCGTGGTAGACTATCCCTGTGGTAGACTATCCCCATGGTAGACTATCCCCATGGTAGACTATCCCTGTGGTGGTAGACTATCCCTGTGGTAGACTATCCCTGTGGTAGACTATCCCCGTGGTAACACTATCCCCATGGTAGACTATCCTGTGGTAGACTATCCCGTGGTAGACTATCCCCCGTGGTAGACTATCCCCCCATGGTAGACTATCCCGTGGTAACACTATCCCTGTGGTAGACTATCCCCGTGGTAGACTATCCCCATGGACTATCCCCATAGTAGACTATCCCAGTGGTAGACTATCCCCATGGTAGACTATCCCCGTGGTAACACTATCCCTGTGGTAGACTATCCCCATGGTAGACTATCCCCATAGTAGACTATCCCAGTGGTAGACTATCCCCATGGTAGACTATCCCCGTGGTAACACTATCCCTGTGGTAGACTATCCCCATGTAGACTATCCCTGTGGTAGACTATCCCCATGGTAGACTATCCCCATGGTAGACTATCCCCACTATCCCTGTGGTAGACTATCCCCGTGGTAGACTATCCCCGTGGTAGACTATCCCGTGGTAACACTATCCCTGTGGTAGACTATCCCCGTGGTAGACTATCCCCATGGTAGACTATCCCTGTGGTAGACTATCCCCGTGGTAGACTATCCCCGTGGTAGACTATCCCCATGGTAGACTATCCCCGTGGTAGACTATCCCTGTGGTAGACTATCCCCGTGGTAGACTATCCCCATGATAGACTATCCCGTAACACTATCCCTGTGGTAGACTATCCCCATGGTAGACTATCCCATGGTAACACTATCCCTGTGGTAGACTATCCCTGTGGTAGACTATCCCCGTGGTAGACTATCCCCATAGTAGACTATCCCAGTGGTAGACTATCCCCATGGTAGACTATCCCCGTGGTAACACTATCCCTGTGGTAGACTAGAGACTATCCCCATAGTAGACTATCCCAGTGGTAGACTATCCCCATGGTAGACTATCCCCGTGGTAACACTATCCCTGTGGTAGACTATCCCCATGTAGACTATCCCTGTGGTAGACTATCCCCATGGTAGACTATCCCCATGGTAGACTATCCCCACTATCCCTGTGGTAGACTATCCCCGGGTAGACTATCCCCATGGTAGACTATCCCCATGGTAACACTATCCCTGTGGTAGACTATCCCTGTGGTAGACTATCCCCATGGTAGACTATCCCGTGGTAACACTATCCCTGTGGTAGACTATCCCCGTGGTAGACTATCCCTGTGACTATCCCCGTGGTAGACTATCCCCATCCCCTGTGGTAGACTATCCCGTGGTAGACTATCCCCGTGGTAGACTATCCCCATGGTAGACTATCCCAGTGGTAACACTATCCCTGTGGTAGACTATCCCGTGGTAGACTATCCCCATGGTAGACTATCCCCATGTAGACTATCCCCATGTAGACTATCCCTATGTAGACTATCCCCATGGTAGACTATCCCCATGGTAGACTATCCCCATGGTAGACTATCCCAGTGGTAACACTATCCCCATGGTAGACTATCCCCACTATCCCTGTGGTAGACTATCCCTGTGGTAGACTTTCCCAGTGGTAACACTATCCTTGTGGTAGCCTATCCCTGGGGTAGACTATCCCCATGGTAGACTATCCCCGTGGTAGACTATCCCTGTGGTAGACTATCCCAGTGGTAATATCACTATCCCTGTGGTAGACTATCCCCGTGGTAACACTATCCCCATGGTAGACTATCCCCTATCCCGTGGTAGACTATCCCCGACTATCCCCTATCCCCATGGTAGACTATCCCGTGGTAACACTATCCCTGTAGACTATCCCCCGTGGTAGACTATCCCTGTGGTAGACTATCCCCAGTGGTAGACTATCCCCATGGTAGACTATCCCGTGGTAACACTATCCCTGTGGTAGACTATCCCCGTGGTAGACTATCCCCATGGTAGACTGTCCCATGGTAGACTATCCCCATGGTAGACTATCCCCGTAACACTATCCCTGTGGTAGACTATCCCCATGCAGACTATCCCTGTGGTAGACTATCCCCATGGTAGACTATCCCCATGGTAGATTATCCCCGTGGTAACACTATCCCTGTGGTAGACTATCCCCATGGTAGACTATCCCCATGGTAGACTATCCCGTGGTAACACTATCCCTGTGGTACTATCCCCATGGTAGACTATCCCCTGTGGTAGACTATCCCCTAGACTATCCCCGTGTAGACTATCCCCATGGTAGACTATCCCCGTGGTAGACTATCCCCGTGGTAGACTATCCCCGTGGTAGACTATCCCCATGGTAGACTATCCATGGTAGACTATCCCTGTGGTAGACTATCCCCATGGTAGACTATCCCCACTATCCCTGTGGTAGACTATCCCTGTGGTAGACTATCCCCGTGGTAGACTATCCCCATAGTAGACTATCCCAGTGGTAGACTATCCCCATGGTAGACTATCCCCGTGGTAACACTATCCCTGTGGTAGACTATCCCCGTGGTAGACTATCCCCATAGTAGACTATCCCAGTGGTAGACTATCCCCATGGTAGACTATCCCCGTGGTAACACTATCCCTGTGGTAGACTGTAGACTATCCCTGTAGACTATCCCCATGGTAGACTATCCCCATGGTAGACTATCCCCGTGGTAACACTATCCCTGTGGTAGACTATCCCCGTGGTAGACTGGTAGACTATCCCGTGGTAACACTATCCCTGTGGTAGACTATCCCCGTGGTAGACTATCCCCGTGGTAGACTATCCCGTGGTAACACTATCCCTGTGGTAGACTATCCCCGTGGTAGACTATCCCCGTGGTAGACTATCCCCGTGGTAGACTATCCCCATAGTAGACTATCCCCGTGGTAGACTATACCCGTGGTAGACTATCCCCGTGGTAGACTATCCCCATGGTAGACTATCCCGTGGTAACACTATCCCTGTGGTAGACTATCCCCGTGGTAGACTATCCCCATGGTAGACTATCCCCATGTAGACTATCCCCATGTAGACTATCCCTATGTAGACTATCCCCATGGTAGACTATCCCCATGGTAGACTATCCCCATGGTAGACTATCCCAGTGGTAGCACTATCCCCATGGTAGACTATCCCAGTGGTAACACTATCCCTGTGGTAGACTATCCCTGTGGTAGACTTTCCCAGTGGTAACACTATCCTTGTGGTAGCCTATCCCTGGGGTAGACTATCCCCATGGTAGACTATCCCCGTGGTAGACTATCCCTGTGGTAGACTATCCCAGTGGTAACACTATCCCCGTGGTAGACTATCCCAGTGGTAACATCCCTATCCCCATGGTAGACTATCCCCATGGTAGACTATCCCCGTGGTAGACACTATCCCTGGGTAGACTATCCCCGTGGTAGACTATCCCTAGTAGACTATCCCCATGGTAGACTATCCCCGTGGTAGACTATCCCTGTGACTATAGACTATCCCTGTGGTAACACTATCCCTGTGGTAGACTATCCCTGTGGTAGACTATCCCAGTGGTAACGCTATCCCTGTGGTAGCCTATCCCCGTGGTAGACTATCCCCGTGGTAGACTATCCCTGTGGTAGCCTATCCCTGTGGTAGCCTATCCCTGTGGTAGCCTATCCCTGTGGTAGACTATCCCCATGGTAGACTATCCCCATGTAGACTATCCCTATGTAGACTATCCCTGTGGTAGCCTATCCCTGTGGTAGCCTATCCCTGTGGTAGACTATCCCCATGGTAGACTATCCCCGTGGTAGACTATCCCCGTGGTAGACTATCCCTGTGGTAGCCTATCCCTGTGGTAGCCTATCCCTGTGGTAGACTATCCCTGTGGTAGACTTTCCCAGTGGTAACACTATCCTTGTGGTAGCCTATCCCTGGGGTAGACTATCCCCATGGTAGACTATCCCCATGGTAGACTATCCCTGTGGTAGACTATCCCAGTGGTAACACTATCCCCGTGGTAGACTATCCCAGTGGTAACACTATCCCCATGGTAGACTATCCCCATGGTAGACTATCCCCGTGGTAGACTATCCCTGTGGTAGACTATCCCTGTGGTAGACTATCCCCATGGTAGACTATCCCTGTGGTAGACTATCCCAGTGGTAGACTATCCCCATGGTAGACTATCCCTGTGGTAGACTATCCCCATGGTAGACTATCCCTGTGGTAGCCTATCCCCGTGGTAGACTATCCCCGTGGTAGACTATCCCCATGGTAGACTATCCCCATGGTAGACTATCCCCATGGTAGACTATCCCTGTGGTAGACTATCCCTGTGGTAGCCTATCCCCATGGTAGACTATCCCAGTGGTAACACTATCCCTGTGGTAGACTATCCCTGTGGTAGACTATCCCAGTGGTAACACTATCCTTGTGGTAGCCTATCCCTGGGGTAGACTATCCCCATGGTAGACTATCCCCATGGTAGACTATCCCCGTGGTAGACTATCCCTGTGGTAGACTATCCCTGTGGTAGACTATCCCTGTGGTAGACTATCCCAGTGGTAGACTATCCCCATGGTAGACTATCCCTGTGGTAGACTATCCCAGTGGTAGACTATCCCCATGGTAGACTATCCCTGTGGTAGCCTATCCCTGTGGTAGACTATCCCCGTGGTAGACTATCCCTGTGGTAGACTATCCCCATGGTAGACTATCCCCATGGTAGACTATCCCTGTGGTAGACTATCCCTGTGGTAGCCTATCCCCATGGTAGACTATCCCCATGGTAGACTATCCCAGTGGTAACACTATCCCTGTGGTAGACTATCCCTGTGGTAGACTATCCCAGTGGTAACACTATCCTTGTGGTAGCCTATCCCTGGGGTAGACTATCCCCATGGTAGACTATCCCCATGGTAGACTATCCCCGTGGTAGACTATCCCCATGGTAGACTATCCCCATGGTAGACTATCCCCATGGTAGACTATCCCCATGGTAGACTATCCCTGTGGTAGACTATCCCTGTGGTAGACTATCCCCATGGTAGACTATCCCCATGGTAGACTATCCCAGTGGTAACACTATCCCTGTGGTAGACTATCCCTGTGGTAGACTATCCCAGTGGTAGACTATCCTGGTGGTAGACTATCCCCATGGTAGACTATCCCCGTAGACTCCCAGTGGTAGACATCCCTATATCCCCATGGTAGACTATCCCTGTGGTAGACTATCCCTGTGGTAGACTATCCCCGTGGTAGACTATCCCTGGGTAGACTATCCCCATAGTAGACTATCCCATGGTAGACTATCCCCATGGTAGACTATCCCCGTGGTAGACTATCCCTGTGGTAGACTATCCCCATGGTAGACTATCCCCATGGTAGACTATCCCCATGGTAGACTATCCCATGTGTAGACTATCCCTGTGACTAACACTATCCCCATGTGGTAGACTATCCCCATGTGGTAGACTATCCCAGTGGTAGACTATCCCCATGGTAGACTATCCCCATGGTAGACTATCCCAGTGGTAACACTATCCCTGTGGTAGACTATCCCCGTGGTAGACTATCCCCATGGTAGACTATCCCTGTGGTAACACTATCCCTGTGGTAGACTATCCCCGTGGTAGACTATCCCCGTGGTAGACTATCCCGTGGTAGACTATCCCCGATCCCCGTGGTAGACTATCCCCGTGGTAGACTATCCCCGTGGTAGACTATCCCGTGGTAGACTATCCCCATGGTAGACTATCCCGTGGTAACACTATCCCTGTGGTAGACTATCCCCATGGTAGACTATCCCATGGTAACACTATCCCTGTGGTAGACTATCCCCAGTGGTAGACTATCCCCGTGGTAGACTATCCCCATGGTAGACTATCCCAGTGGTAGACTATCCCCATGGTAGACTATCCCCGTGGTAGACTATCCCTGTGGTAGACTATCCCCGTGGTAGACTATCCCCATGGTAGACTATCCCAGTGGTAGACTATCCCCGTGGTAGACTATCCCCGTGGTAATCCCATAGTACTATCCCTGTGGTAGACTATCCCCATGGTAGACTATCCCTGTGGTAGACTATCCCCATGGTAGACTATCCCCATGGTAGACTATCCCCAGTAACACTATCCCTGTGGTAGACTATCCCCTATCCCCATGGTAGACTATCCCCGTGGTAGACTATCCCTGTGGTAGACTATCCCCATGGTAGACTATCCCGTGGTAACACTATCCCTGTGGTAGACTATCCCGTGGTAGACTATCCCCGTGGACTATCCCGTGGTAGACTATCCCTGTGGTAGACTATCCCCGTGGTAGACTATCCCTATCCCCATGGTAGACTATCCCCATGGTAGACTATCCCGTGGTAGACTATCCCTGTGGTAGACTATCCCAGTGGTAGACTATCCCCATGGTAGACTATCCCCATGTAGACTATCCCCATGTAGACTATCCCTGTGGTAGACTATCCCCATGGTAGACTATCCCCATGGTAGACTATCCCCATGGTAGACTATCCCAGTGGTAGACTATCCCCATGGTAGACTATCCCCATGGTAGACTATCCCAGTGGTAACTATCCCTGTGGTAGACTATCCCCGTGGTAGACTATCCCATGGTAGACTATCCCGTGGTAGACTATCCCCATGGTAGACTATCCCAGTGGTAGACTATCCCCATGGTAGACTATCCCCGTGGTAACACTATCCCTGTGGTAGACTATCCCCATGGTAGACTATCCCTGTGGTAGACTATCCCCGTGGTAGACTATCCCCGTGGTAGACTATCCCCGTGGTAGACTATCCCCATGGTAGACTATCCCATGGTAGACTATCCCCATGGTAGACTATCCCGTGGTAACACTATCCCTGTGTAGACTATCCCCGTGGTAGACTATCCCCAGACTATCCCCATGTAGACTATCCCATGGTAGACTATCCCCATGGTAGACTATCCCCAACACTGTGTAGACTATCCCCATGGTAGACTATCCCATCCCCATGGTAGACTATCCCCATGGTAGACTATCCCAGTGGTAACACTATCCCTGTGGTAGACTACCCCGTGGTAACACTATCCCTGTGGTAGACTATCCCTGTGGTAGACTATCCCCATGGTACTATCCCCATGGTAACACTATCCCTGTGGTAGACTATCCCCGTGGTAGACTATCCCCGTGGTAGACTATCCCAGTGGTAACACTATCCCTGTGGTAGACTATCCCCGTGGTAGACTATCCCCGTGGGTAGACTATCCCCATGGTAGACTATCCCCGTGGTAGACTATCCCGTGGTAGACTATCCCTGTGGTAGACTATCCCCATGGTAGACTATCCCCATGGTAACACTATCCCTGTGGTAGACTATCCCTGTGGTAGACTATCCCCGTGGTAGACTATCCCCATGGTAGACTATCCCAGTGGTAGACTATCCCCATAGACTATCCCCTATGTGGTAGACTATCCCCATGGTAGACTATCCCCATGTAGACTATCCCAGTGGTACTATCCCTGTGGTAGACTATCCCTGTGGTAGACTATCCCCATGGTAGACTATCCCGTGGTAGACTATCCCCGTGGTAGACTATCCCCTATCCCCTGTGGTAGACTATCCCTGTGGTAGACTATCCCCGTGGTAGACTATCCCCATGGTAGACTATCCCTGTGGTAGACTATCCCCATGTAGACTATCCCGTGGTAGACTATCCCTGTGGTAGACTATCCCCGTGGTAGACTATCCCCATGGTAGACTATCCCATGGTAACCCCCTGTGGTAGACTATCCCCATGGTAGACTATCCCCGACTATCCCAGTATCCCTGTGGTAGACTATCCCCATGGTAGACTATCCCCATGGTAACACCCAGTATATCCCCATGGTAGACTATCCCTGTGGTAGACTATCCCCATGGTAGACTATCCCCATGGTAACACTATCCCTGAGACTATCCCCGTGGTAGACTATCCCCCTGGTAGACTATCCCCGTAGACTATCCCCATGGTAGACTATCCCCATGGTAGACTATCCCTGTGGTAGACTATCCCTGTGGTAGACTATCCCCATGGTAGACTATCCCGAGTGGTAACACTATCCCTGTGGTAGACTATCCCCATGGTAGACTATCCCCAGTGGTACTATCTATCCCTGTGGTAGACTATCCCCCATGGTACTAGACTATCCCCGTGGTAACACTATCCCTGTGGTAGACTATCCCTATCCCCATGGTAGACTATCCCGTGGTAACACTATCCCTGTGGTAGACTATCCCAGTGGTAGACTATCCCCATGGACTATCCCAGAGACTATCCCCATGGTAACACTATCCCTGTGGTAGACTATCCCCGTGGTAGACTATCCCCATGGTAGACTATCCCAGTGGTAGACTATCCCCATGGTAGACTATCCCCGTGGTAACACTATCCCTGTGGTAGACTATCCCCATGTAGACTATCCCTGTGGTAGACTATCCCCATGGACTAGACTATCCCCATGGTAGATTATCCCCGTGGTAACACTATCCCTGTGGTAGACTATCCCCATGGTAGACTATCCCCATGGTAGACTATCCCCATGGGTAGACTATCCCGTAGACTATCCCCATGGTAGACTATCCCGTGGTAACACTATCCCTGTGGTAGACTATCCCCATGGTAGACTATCCCCATGACTATCCCCATGGTAGACTATCCCCATGGTAGACTATCCCTGTGGTAGACTATCCCCATGGTAGACTATCCCTGTGGTAGACTATCCCCATGGTAGACTATCCCCGTGGTAGACTATCCCTGTGGTAGACTATCCCAGTGGTAGACTATCCCCATGGTAGACTATCCCTGTGGTAGACTATCCCTGGGGTAGACTATCCCATGGTAGACTATCCCCATGGTAGACATATCCCTGTAGACTATCCCCATGGTAGACTATCCCCGTGGTAGACTATCCCCATGGTAGACTATCCCCATGGTAGACTATCCCTGTGGTAGACTATCCCTGTGGTAGACTATCCCCATGGTAGACTATCCCCATGGGGTAGACTATCCCAGTGGTAACACTATCCCTGTGGTAGACTATCCCTGTGGTAGACTATCCCAGTGGTAACACTATCCCCGTGGTAGACTATCCCCGTGGTAGACTATCCCCGTGGTAGACTATCCCCATGGTTGACTATCCCCGTGGTAGACTATCCCCGTGGTAGACTATCCCCATGGTAGACTATCCCTGGGGTAGACTATCCCCGGGGTAGACTATCCCCGTGGTAGACTATCCCTGTGGTAGACTATCCCTGTGGTAGACTATCCCCGTGGTAGACTATCCCCATGGTAGACTATCCCCGTGGTAGACTATCCCCGTGGTAGACTATCCCCGTGGTAGACTATCCCCGTGGTAGACTATCCCCGTGGTAGACTATCCCCGTGGTAGACTATCCCTGTGGTAGACTATCCCCATGGTAGACTATCCCGTGGTAACACTATCCCTGTGGTAGACTATCCCCGTGGTAGACTATCCCCGTGGTAGACTATCCCCATAGTAGACTATCCCAGTGGTAGACTATCCCCATGGTAGACTATCCCTGTGGTAACACTATCCCTGTGGTAGACTATCCCCGTGGTAGACTATCCCCGTGGTAGACTATCCCCTATCCCCATGGTAGACTATCCCTGTGGTAGACTATCCCCATGTGTAGACTATCCCCATGGTAGACTATCCCGTGGTAACACTATCCCTGTGGTAGACTATCCCCGTGGTAGACTATCCCCGTGGTAGACTATCCCCATAGTAGACTATCCCAGTGGTAGACTATCCCCATGGTAGACTATCCCCGTGGTAACACTATCCCTGTGGTAGACTATCCCCGTGGTAGACTATCCCCATAGTAGACTATCCCAGTGGTAGACTATCCCCATGGTAGACTATCCCCGTGGTAACACTATCCCTGTGGTAGACTATCCCCATGAGACTATCCCTGTGGTAGACTATCCCCATGGTAGACTATCCCCATGGTAGATTATCCCCGTGGTAACACTATCCCTGTGGTAGACTATCCCCGTGGTAGACTATCCCCATGGTAGACTATCCCGTGGTAACACTATCCCTGTGGTAGACTATCCCCGTGGTAGACTATCCCCGTGGTAGACTATCCCGTGGTAACACTATCCCTGTGGTAGACTATCCCCGTGGTAGACTATCCCCATGACTATCCCCATGGTAGACTATCCCCCATGGTAGACTATCCCCATGGTAGACTATCCCCATGGTAGACTATCCCTGTGGTAGACTATCCCCTGTGGTAGACTATCCCTGTGGTAGACTATCCCAGTATATCCCTGTGGTAGACTATCCCTGTGGTAGACTATCCCAGTGGTAGACTATCCCCATGGTAGACTATCCCTGTGGTAGCCTATCCCCGTGGTAGACTATCCCCGTGGTAGACTATCCCCATGGTAGACTATCCCTGTGGTAGACTATCCCCATGGTAGACTATCCCCATGGTAGACTATCCCCATGGTAGACTATCCCTGTGGTAGACTATCCCTGTGGTAGCCTATCCCCATGGTAGACTATCCCCATGGTAGACTATCCCAGTGGTAACACTATCCCTGTGGTAGACAATCCCTGTGGTAGACTATCCCAGTGGTAACACTATCCTTGTGGTAGACTATCCCCGTGGTAGACTATCCCCATGGTAGACTATCCCGTGGTAGACTATCCCCATGGTAGACTATCCCCGTGGTAGACTATCCCCATGGTAGACTATCCCCATGGTTGACTATCCCCGTGGTAGACTATCCCCGTGGTAGACTATCCCCATGGTAGACTATCCCTGGGGTAGACTATCCCCGTGGTAGACTATCCCTGTGGTAGACTATCCCTGTGGTAGACTATCCCCGTGGTAGACTATCCCGTGGTAGACTATCCCCGTGGTAGACTATCCCGTGGTAGACTATCCCGTGGTATCCCGACTATCCCTGTGGTAGACTATCCCCATGGTAGACTATCCCGTGGTAACACTATCCCTGTGGTAGACTATCCCCGTGGTAGACTATCCCCGTGGTAGACTATCCCCATAGTAGACTATCCCAGTGGTAGACTATCCCCATGGTAGACTATCCCCGTGGTAACACTATCCCTGTGGTAGACTATCCCCGTGGTAGACTATCCCCGTGGTAGACTATCCCCGTGGTAGACTATCCCCGTGGTAGACTATCCCTGTGGTAGACTATCCCCATGGTAGACTATCCCGTGGTAACACTATCCCTGTGGTAGACTATCCCCGTGGTAGACTATCCCCGTGGTAGACTATCCCCATAGTAGACTATCCCAGTGGTAGACTATCCCCATGGTAGACTATCCCCGTGGTAACACTATCCCTGTGGTAGACTATCCCCGTGGTAGACTATCCCCATAGTAGACTATCCCAGTGGTAGACTATCCCCATGGTAGACTATCCCCGTGGTAACACTATCCCTGTGGTAGACTATCCCCATGTAGACTATCCCTGTGGTAGACTATCCCCATGGTAGACTATCCCCATGGTAGATTATCCCCGTGGTAACACTATCCCTGTGGTAGACTATCCCCGTGGTAGACTATCCCCATGGTAGACTATCCCGTGGTAACACTATCCCTGTGGTAGACTATCCCCGTGGTAGACTATCCCCGTGGTAGACTATCCCGTGGTAACACTATCCCTGTGGTAGACTATCCCCGTGGTAGACTATCCCCGTGGTAGACTATCCCCGTGGTAGACTATCCCCATGGTAGACTATCCCGTGGTAACACTATCCCTGTGGTAGACTATCCCCATGGTAGACTATCCCGTGGTAACACTATCCCTGTGGTAGACTATCCCTGTGGTAGACTATCCCCGTGGTAGACTATCCCCATAGTAGACTATCCCAGTGGTAGACTATCCCCATGGTAGACTATCCCCGTGGTAACACTATCCCTGTGGTAGACTATCCCCGTGGTAGACTATCCCCATAGTAGACTATCCCAGTGGTAGACTATCCCCATGGTAGACTATCCCCGTGGTAACACTATCCCTGTGGTAGACTATCCCCATGTAGACTATCCCTGTGGTAGACTATCCCCATGGTAGACTATCCCCATGGTAGACTATCCCCGTGGTAACACTATCCCTGTGGTAGACTATCCCCGTGGTAGACTATCCCCATGGTAGACTATCCCGTGGTAACACTATCCCTGTGGTAGACTATCCCCGTGGTAGACTATCCCGTGGTAACACTATCCCTGTGGTAGACTATCCCCGTGGTAGACTATCCCCGTGGTAGACTATCCCCGTGGTAGACTATCCCCATAGTAGACTATCCCCGTGGTAGACTATACCCGTGGTAGACTATCCCCGTGGTAGACTATCCCCATGGTAGACTATCCCGTGGTAACACTATCCCTGTGGTAGACTATCCCCGTGGTAGACTATCCCCATGGTAGACTATCCCCATGTAGACTATCCCCATGTAGACTATCCCTATGTAGACTATCCCCATGGTAGACTATCCCCATGGTAGACTATCCCAGTGGTAACACTATCCCCATGGTAGACTATCCCCATGGTAGACTATCCCAGTGGTAACACTATCCCTGTGGTAGACTATCCCTGTGGTAGACTTTCCCAGTGGTAACACTATCCTTGTGGTAGCCTATCCCTGGGGTAGACTATCCCCATGGTAGACTATCCCCATGGTAGACTATCCCTGTGGTAGACTATCCCAGTGGTAACACTATCCCCGTGGTAGACTATCCCAGTGGTAACACTATCCCCATGGTAGACTTTGCACTTCCGGGTTGGAGCGAGCGG
This sequence comes from Oncorhynchus nerka, assembly GCF_034236695.1. Taxonomy (NCBI): domain Eukaryota; kingdom Metazoa; phylum Chordata; class Actinopteri; order Salmoniformes; family Salmonidae; genus Oncorhynchus; species Oncorhynchus nerka. The sequence continues at coordinate 77,854,734 of NC_088413.1, read as the reverse complement.
TCGCATCTGCACTCGGTCCGCAGGTAGTATTACATTTCATTACATTTCATTATAGTACAACGGTTTGATTTGTCTAATCTTAGCAATTTCTTCTTAGCTAGCTACATAGCCGTCTTTGTGTCATAGATAATTGCGTAATTATCGTATTTCGTCGTCCTAACGCAGTCTACACTGCCCTGCAGCTAGCCAGCTAGCTAACGTCCACCGTTAGCTAGTCCACCGTCTACCGATTAGCAGCACAACTATTACACTCAACTGAACGACTTGATTAGTGTAGTGTTAGCTAGCTACATAGTTGTCTTTGCTGTCTTCGTATCCAAGATAATTGTGTAGTTTAGAGTGTGTAGTTTTATGTCGTCCTTAACATAGGAGACTCTGCTAGCTAGCCAACAGCTAGCCAACGTCTACCGAACAGAACTTCTGCACTCAACAATCCGGTCGCATTTCGCTCGCTCCACAGGTAGTATCACATTTTTCATTTCATTTCATTACAGTACAACGGCTTGATTTGTTTGATCGTAGCTAGCTACATAGCTAGCTACATAGCCGTCTTTGTATCAAAGATAATTGTGTAGTCTAGAGCGATTTCCTAGGTTAGCTAGCCAGCTATTGTCGTTCTTTTAACGCAACGTAACGTAATCAACACTGCTAGCTAGCCAGCTAGCCCCGAATAGCAGCACAGTAGAAACTATTACACTCAACGGAACGACTTGATTAGTGTAGTGTCAACAACGCAGCCAATGCCAGCTAGCCTACATAGTCAACAACGCAGCCTCTGCCAGCTAGCCTACTTCAGCAGTACTGTATCATTTTAATCATTTTAGTCAATAAGATTCTTGCTACGTAAGCTTAACTTCCTGAACACTCGAGACGTGTAGTCCACTTGTCATTCCAATCTCCTTTGCATTAGCGTAGCCTCTTGTGTAGCCTGTCAACTATGTGTCTGTCTATCCCTGTTCTCTCCTCTCTGCACAGACCATACAAACGCTCCACACCGCGTGGCCGCGGCCACCCTAATCTGGTGGTCCCAGCGCGCACGACCCACGTGGAGTTCCAGGTCTCCGGTAGCCTCTGGAACTGCCGATCTGCGGCCAACAAGGCAGAGTTCATCTCAGCCTATGTCTCCCTCCAGTCCCTCGACTTCTTGGCACTGACGGAAACATGGATCACCACAGACAACACTGCTACTCCTACTGCTCTCTCTTCGTCTGCCCACGTGTTCTCGCACACCCCGAGAGCTTCTGGTCAGCGGGGTGGTGGCACCGGGATCCTCATCTCTCCCAAGTGGTCATTCTCTCTTTCTCCCCTTACCCATCTGTCTATCGCCTCCTTTGAATTCCATGCTGTCACAGTTACCAGCCCTTTCAAGCTTAACATCCTTATCATTTATCGCCCTCCAGGTTCCCTCGGAGAGTTCATCAATGAGCTTGATGCCTTGATAAGCTCCTTTCCTGAGGACGGCTCACCTCTCACAGTTCTGGGCGACTTTAACCTCCCCACGCCTACCTTTGACTCATTCCTCTCTGCCTCCTTCTTTCCACTCCTCTCCTCTTTTGACCTCACCCTCTCACCTTCCCCCCTACTCACAAGGCAGGAAATACGCTCGACCTCATCTTTACTAGATGCTGTTCTTCCACTAACCTCGTTGCAACTCCCCTCCAAGTCTCCGACCACTACCTTGTATCCTTTTCCCTCTCGCTCTCATCCAACACTTCCCACACTGCCCCTACTCGGATGGTATCGCGCCGTCCCAACCTTCGCTCTCTCTCCCCGCTACTCTCTCCTCTTCCATCCTATCATCTCTTCCCTCTGCTCAAACCTTCTCCAACCTATCTCCTGATTCTGCCTCCTCAACCCTCCTCTCCTCCCTTTCTGCATCCTTTGACTCTCTATGTCCCCTATCCTCCAGGCCGGCTCGGTCCTCCCCTCCCGCTCCGTGGCTCGACGACTCATTGCGAGCTCACAGAACAGGGCTCCGGGCAGCCGAGCGGAAATGGAGGAAAACTCGCCTCCCTGCGGACCTGACATCTTTTCACTCCCTCCTCTCTACATTTTCCTCTTCTCTCTCTGCTGCTAAAGCCACTTTCTACCACTCTAAATTCCAAGCATCTGCCTCTAACCCTAGGAAGCTCTTTGCAACCTTCTCCTCCCTCCTGAATCCTCCTCCCCTCCCCCTCTTCCCTCTCTGCAGATGACTTCGTCAACCATTTTGAAAAGAAGGTCGACGACATCCGATCCTCGTTTGCTAAGTCAAACGACACCGCTGGTTCTGCTCACACTGCCCTACCCTGTGCTCTGACCTCTTTCTCCCCTCTCTCTCCAGATGAAATCTCGCGTCTTGTGACGGCCGGCCGCCCAACAACCTGCCCGCTTGACCCTATCCCCTCCTCTCTTCTCCAGACCATTTCCGGAGACCTTCTCCCTTACCTCACCTCGCTCATCAACTCATCCCTGACCGCTGGCTCGTCCCCTCCGTCTTCAAGAGAGCGAGAGTTGCACCCCTTCTGAAAAAACCTACACTCGATCCCTCCGATGTCAACAACTACAGACCAGTATCCCTTCTTTCTTTTCTCTCCAAAACTCTTGAACGTGCCGTCCTTGGCCAGCTCTCCCGTTATCTCTCTCAGAATGACCTTCTTGATCCAAATCAGTCAGGTTTCAAGACTAGTCATTCAACTGAGACTGCTCTTCTCTGTATCACGGAGGCGCTCCGCACTGCTAAAGCTAACTCTCTCTCCTCTGCTCTCATCCTTCTAGACCTATCGGCTGCCTTCGATACTGTGAACCATCAGATCCTCCTCTCCACCCTCTCCGAGTTGGGCATCTCCGGCGCGGCCCACGCTTGGATTGCGTCCTACCTGACAGGTCGCTCCTACCAGGTGGCGTGGCGAGAATCCGTCTCCACACCACGTGCTCTCACCACTGGTGTCCCCCAGGGCTCTGTTCTAGGCCCTCTCCTATTCTCGCTATACACCAAGTCACTTGGCTCTGTCATAACCTCACATGGTCTCTCCTATCATTGCTATGCAGACGACACACAATTAATCTTCTCCTTTCCCCCTTCTGATGACCAGGTGGCGAATCGCATCTCTGCATGTCTGGCAGACATATCCGTGTGGATGACGGATCACCACCTCAAGCTGAACCTCGGCAAGATGGAGCTGCTCTTCCTCCCGGGGAAGGACTGCCCATTCCATGATCTCGCCATCACGGTTGACAACTCCATTGTGTCCTCCTCCCAGAGCGCTAAAAACCTTGGCGTGATCCTGGACAACACCCTGTCGTTCTCAACTAACATCAAGGCGATGGCCCGTTCCTGTAGGTTCATGCTCTACAACATCCGCAGAGTACGACCCTGCCTCACACAGGAAGCGGCGCAGGTCCTAATCCAGGCACTTGTCATCTCCCGTCTGGATTACTGCAACTCGCTGTTGGCTGGGCTCCCTGCCTGTGCCATTAAACCCCTACAACTCATCCAGAACGCCGCAGCCCGTCTGGTGTTCAACCTTCCCAAGTTCTCTCACGTCACCCCGCTCCTCCGCTCCCTCCACTGGCTTCCAGTTGAAGCTCGCATCCGCTACAAGACCATGGTGCTTGCCTACGGAGCTGTGAGGGGAACGGCACCTCAGTACCTCCAGGCTCTGATCAGGCCCTACACCCAAACAAGGGCACTGCGTTCATCCACCTCTGGCCTGCTCGCCTCCCTACCACTGAGGAAGTACAGTTCCCGCTCAGCCCAGTCAAAACTGTTCGCTGCTCTGGCCCCCCAATGGTGGAACAAACTCCCTCACGACGCCAGGACAGCGGAGTCAATCACCACCTTCCGGAGACACCTGAAACCCCACCTCTTTAAGGAATACCTAGGATAGGATAAAGTAATCCCTCTCACCCCCCCTCCCCCTTAAAAGATTTAGATGCACTACTGTTCCACTGGATGTCATAAGGTGAATGCACCAATTTGTAAGTCGCTCTGGATAAGAGCGTCTGCTAAATGACTTAAATGTAAATGTAAATGTAGACTATCCCCATGGTAAACTATCCCCGTGGTAGACTATCCCTGTGGTAGACTATCCCCATGGTAGACTATCCCCATGGTAGACTATCCCTGTGGTAGACTATCCCAGTGGTAACACTATCCCCGTGGTAGACTATCCCAGTGGTAACACTATCCCCATGGTAGACTATCCCCATGGTAGACTATCCCCGTGGTAGACTATCCCTGTGGTAGACTATCCCCATGGTAGACTATCCCCGTGGTAGACTATCCCCGTGGTAGACTATCCCCGTGGTAGACTATCCCCGTGGTAGACTATCCCTGTGGTAGACTATCCCTGTGGTAGACTATCCCCGTGGTAACACTATCCCTGTGGTAGACTATCCCTGTGGTAGACTATCCCCGTGGTAACGCTATCCCTGTGGTAGCCTATCCCTGTGGTAGACTATCCCCGTGGTAGACTATCCCTGTGGTAGCCTATCCCTGTGGTAGCCTATCCCTGTGGTAGCCTATCCCTGTGGTAGACTATCCCCATGGTAGACTATCCCCATGTAGACTATCCCTATGTAGACTATCCCTGTGGTAGCCTATCCCTGTGGTAGCCTATCCCTGTGGTAGACTATCCCCATGGTAGACTATCCCCGTGGTAGACTATCCCCGTGGTAGACTATCCCTGTGGTAGCCTATCCCTGTGGTAGACTATCCCCATGGTAGACTATCCCCGTGGTAGCCTATCCTTGTGGTAGCCTATCCCTGTGGTAGCCTATCCCTGTGGTAGCCTATCCCTGTGGTAGACTATCCCTGTGGTAGACTATCCCCGTGGTAGACTATCCCCGTGGTAGCCTATCCCCGTGGTAGACTATCCCTGTGGTAGACTATCTCTGTGGTAGACTATCCCTGTGGTAGACTATCCTTGTGGTAGACTATCCCCGTGGTAGCCTATCCCCGTGGTAGACTATCCCTGTGGTAGACTATCTCTGTGGTAGACTATCTCTGTGGTAGACTATCCCTGTGGTAGCCTATCCCCGTGGTAGCCTATCCCCGTGGTAGACTATCCCTCTGGTAGACTATGCCTGTGGTAGCCTATCCCTGTGGTAGACTATCCCTGTGGTAGCCTATCCCTGTGGTAGACTATCCCTGTGGTAGCCTATCCCTGTGGTAGACTATCCCTGTGGTAGACTATCCCTGTGGTAGACTATGCCTGTGGTAGACTATCCCTGTGGTAGCCTGCTGTTCCATTGGCTTCATCGTCCTGATACATGACAGATTTATAATAACATCCAGTGGTGTAAAGTAAAAATATCTTAAAGTACTACATAAGTCGTTTTTTTAAGTGTTTTACTTTACTATTTTTTATTTTTGCCAACTTTTACTTTTACTTCACTACATTCCTAATGAAAATAATGTACTTTTTACTGCATACGTTTTCCCTGACACTCGAAACTACTCGTTAATTTTTGACCTGAAAATGGTCCAATTCACATACTTATCAAGAGAACATCCCTGGTCGTCTCTACTGCCTCTGATCTGGAGGACTCACTAAACAGAGAACATCCCTGGTCATCCCTACTGCCACTGATCTGGTGGACTCACTAAACAGAGAACATCCCTGGTCATCCCTACTGCCTCTGATCTGGTGGACTCACTAAACAGAGAACATCCCTGGTCATCCCTACTGCCTCTGATCTGGAGGACTCACTAAACAGAGAACATCCCTGGTCATCCCTACTGCCTCTGATCTGGTGGACTCACTAAACAGAGAACATCCCTGGTCATCCCTACTGCCTCTGATCTGGAGGACTCACTAAACAGAGAACATCCCTGGTCATCCCTACTGCCTCTGATCTGGAGGACTCACTAAACAGAGAACATCCCTGGTCAGAACTTACCTTGTCAACCTGCTGTATAGCTGAGTTTAGTAATAAGTCAGAACTTACCTTATACCTGTATAGCTGAGTTTAGTAATAAGTCAGAACTTACCTTATACCTGTATAGCTGAGTTTAGTAATAAGTCAGAACTTACCTTAAACCTGTATAGCTGTGTTTAGTAATAAGTCAGAACTTACCTTGTCAACCTGCTGTATAGCTGAGTTTAGTAATAAGTCAGAACTTACCTTATACCTGTATAGCTGTGTTTAGTAATAAGTCAGAACTTTCCTTATACCTGTATAGCTGAGTTTAGTAATAAGTCAGAACTTACCTTATACCTGTATAGCTGTGTTTAGTAATAAGTCAGAACTTACCTTGTCAACCTGCTATATAGCTGAGTTTAGTAATAAGTCAGAACTTACCTGTGTGCTATGTTTCCTCTTCACTTGTTAGTCACAAAATAGTTTAAACACAAATTACTTTGAGTTTTGAAAGTTATTATTAAATGATGTGCCTCACCCAAATCCAGGTAAATATTCATAATATGATTACTGTATTGTCCTGTCTTTATACAAATATATATATATTATTGTTCATTGCTACTATCAATTAATAATCTGCATTTTTTTTGTGTCAAGTTCATATAACTGTGTCCATAGTACTTCTTGACTGGACTTATAGATTGCGTTGTTTTCTGTGGTTTGTGTATGCATGTGTGTGTTTGAATGTGTGTGTGTGTGTGTGTCTGTGCCTGTGTCTGTGTGTGTACAGGCATGTCCTACCTTGTAACGTCCATAGAAGGGGTGTCGTCCTCCCGTCACCAGCATGTCTTCATCTCTATCCAACATACATCTCACTGGCCTCTTCAACCTGACACCACACACACACAAAGAGAGTTTCAGTAACGAAGTGTGTGTTTTTGTGTGTGTGTGTGTGTGTGTACTGTATGTTTGCATCCTTTTTTTGGTTCTGTGCGCCCGAGTGTGTGCATTTCACAACAACTTCCCAGTCTCACTGCGAAATTAGAATTTTTCCCACAATTCTCCAAACATCAAATTTTGAAAAGTTTGTTGACACGGCAGTGACAATCAGTGGGATTTAACATTCTATAGTAGTGTCCATTAGTGGGATTTAACATTCTATAGCAGTGCCAATCAGTGGGATTTAACATTCTATAGTAGTGTCCATCAGTGGGATTTAACATTCTATAGTAGTGTCCATTAGTGGGATTTAACATTCTATAGCAGTGCCAATCAGTGGGATTTAACATTCTATAGCAGTGCCAATCAGTGGGATTTAACATTCTATAGCAGTGCCCATCAGTTGGATTTAACATTCTATAGCAGTGCCAATCAGTGGGATTTAACATGCTACCCTTGGACCTGGAGTCCACGGATTACGCCCATTCACCATCCTAGCAAATCTCAAGCCTACTTCATTGTACTAGCGCTCGCTGTTGCCCCTAGTGACCGGTTTTGACTGAAATTGTTTAAGCATTAAGTCCGACTTGGTTTAGTAAAACAGAAAGGCATTAATTCCGACTTGGTTTAGTAAAACAGTGAGTCATTAATTCCGACTTGGTTTAGTAAAACATTAAAGACGTTAATTCCAATTGGTTAACAATCAGACATTAATTCCGACTTGGTTTGGTAAAACAGTGAGACATTAATTCCGACTTGGTTAAGTAAAACAGTGAGGCATTAATTCCGACTTGGTTTAGTAAAACAGAAAGACGTTAATTCCAATTGGTTAACAATCAGACATTAATTCCGACTTCGTTTGGTAAAACAGTGAGGCATTAATTCCGACTTGGTTTAGTAAAACAGAAAGACGTTAATTCCAATTGGTTAACAATCAGACATTAATTCCGACTTGGTTTGGTAAAACAGTGAGACATTAATTCCGACTTGGTTTAGTAAAACAGAAAGGCAGTAAATCCAATTGGTTAACAATCAGACATTAATTCCAAATGTTTGGGGTTTGGGTTTAGAATAGTGCTAATTCAATTCAGGCATTCATTCTGATTGGTTAAGATCAGAAAAAAAACTCCACGGTTTAGTTTTGTAGCTGACTCTCATTTTATAGACCCGGGTTCAATCCAAGCTCCTGGCACTGATTTTTTTTGTTGTTGGTCTGGACAGTTTTTTTTTGCTCTGGACAGTGTCTCTCGGCGTCTTGCGAACCTACAAAAACCAACAATTTTGCTTTGAATCTGGAGTGATCTACATTTGTGCGTCATCTTACTTCTGAGCAGCCACAGCAACCATGGTAGACAGGATGGTTGACCTGCTCTCCTTCCCTCCGAATCCTCCTCCCATCCTCTTCACTCTGATCACCACTCTACTGGCCGGGACACCCAACGCCTTAGCAACCAGAGACTAGAAAGAGAGAGAGAGAGTGAGTGAGTGTTTGAATGTGTGTGTGTGGATGTGTTTAACCATACTTGTGGGGACCAGTAGCCTCTACAAGAATTGTAAAACAGTTTTTGTTGTTGACCAACTGGGGACATTTTGCTGGTCCCCACAAGTTCAAATGTCATTTCCATTGGGTTTTAGGGTTAAGGTTAGAATTAGTGTTAGAATTAGTTTTTGGGTTAGGAGCTAGGGTTAGTTTTAGGGTTAGGGTTAGGAGTTAGGGTTAGGATCTAGGGTTAGATTTAGGGTTAGGGTTAGGAACTAGGGTTAGGGTTAAGGTTAGGTTTTTGGGTTAAGGAAAATAGGATTTTGAATGGGACTGAATTGTATGTCCCCACCTAGGTTAGCTGCGCAAGTCTGTGTGTGTGTGTGTGTGTGTGTGTGTGTACCTGGGTCTTGGTAGCAGACTGAGTAGAGACAAACAGCTCCATCTCTCCATCCTCTCCTTTAGGTACAGCTACAGTAACGTTGGTCTCCAGGTAGAAGTGTTCCTGGCCTCCCATATGCATCTCACCTGGTAATACAGACACATGATCACACACTCACTCACTCACTCACTCACTCACTGACTCACTGACTCACCCTCACACTCACCCTCACACTCACCCTCACCCTTACAGACTCACCCTCACTCACACCCTCACTCTCACAGACTCACCCTCACACACTCTCACTCACACTCATACACACTCACTCACTCACACTCACACACCCTCACAGACTCACCCTCACACACACACTCACCCTCCAGGATGTGGTCAGCCTGTGTGAACCCTTGGTCCAGGTCTCCCCTCTGGATGGTTCTAACCGGCTGGAAGAAGGACTGATGGGTAATGGCGTCCTGTATGGTGATGATTACAGGCTGTAGTTCCTGGTAGGTGATCTTCACGGCCTTGGCTGCTCTCTGAGCGTGAGCCTGAGTGTCTGCTACTACCGCTCCTATGATGTGGCCCACACACGTCACCTAGAGAATACACACACCCAGACACACCTAGTCAATGCATACCAGGTGACTACCTCAAGAAGCTGGTTGAGAGAATGTCATCAGTGTGCAACGCTGTCATCAAGGCAAAGGGTGGCTACTTTGAAGAATTTCAAATGTAAAATATTTTTCTTTTTTTTTTAAACACTTTTTGGAGTTACTACATGATTCCATATGTGTTATTTCATAGTTTTGATGTTTTCACTATTACTCTACAATGTAGAAAATAGTACAAATAAAGGAATACCCTTGAACGAGTAGGTGTGTCCAAAATTTTGACTCCTACCGTATATATATGCTTTGGACATAAGTGTCTGCTATAATGATATTTTTACTTACACTTTTACAACAAACACATATTAAAGGGCAGTTCTGCCACTTTTCACCCTCATATTCATTATCTCCAGAACAATACCACGTGTTTATGTTTCTATGATCTGTGGTTAAAAAGATCAGAAGAGGTCCTGAAAAAGGCTTCTCTGTGACATCACAGGGTAGTTTCCTGCCAGAGGGAAGGTAGTTTCCTGCCAGAAGGGAAGGTAGTTTCCTGCCAGAAGGGAAGGTAGTTTCCTGGCAGGTGGAAGGTAGTTTCCTGCCAGATGGAAGGTAGTTTCCTGCCAGAAGGGAAGGTAGTTTCCTGCCAGAGGGAAGGCAGTTTCCTGCCAGATGGAAGGTAGTTTCCTGCCAGAAGGGAAGGTAGGTTCCTGCCAGGTGGAAGGTAGTTTCCTGCCAGATGGAAGGTATTTCCTGCCAGAAGGGAAGGTAGTTTCCTGCCAGAGGGAAGGCAGTTTCCTGCCAGATGGAAGGTAGTTTCCTGCCAGAGGGAAGGTAGTTTCCTGCCAGAGGGAAGGTAGTTTCCTGTCAGAGGGAAGGTTGTTCCTGCCAGAGGGGAAGGTTGTTTCATGCCAGAGGGAAGGTAGTTTCCTGCTAGAGGGAAGGTTGTTCCTGCCAGAGGGAAGGTCGTTTCCTGCCAGAGGGAAGGTCGTTTCCTGCCAGAGGGAAGATGGTTTCCTGCCAGAAGGGAAGGTAGTTTCCTGCCAGAAGGGAAGGAAGTTTCCTGCCAGAAGGGAAGGCAGTTTCCTGCCAGAGGGGAAGGCAGTTTCCTGCCAGAGGGGAAGGCAGTTTCCAGGGAAGGGTTTCCTGCCAAGGCAGTTTCCTGCCAGAGGGGAAGGCAGTTTCCTGCCAGAGGGGAAGGCAGTTTCCTGCCAGAGGGGAAGGTAGTTTCCTGCCAGAAGGGAAGGTAGTTCCCTGCCAGAGGGGAAGGTAGTTTCCTGCCAGAGGGGAAGGTAGTTTCCTGCCAGAGGGAAGGTAGTTTCCTGCCAGAAGGGAAGGCAGTTTCCTGCCAGAGGAAGGGCCAGAGGGAAGGTAGTTTCAGTAGTTCCTGCCAGAGGGGAAGGTTTCCTGCCAGTTTCCTGCCAGAAGGGAAGGCAGTTTCCTGCCAGAAGGGAAGGAAGTTTCCTGTTTCCAGAAGGGAAGGCAGTTTTTCCTGCCAGAGGGGAAGGTAGTTTCCAGCCAGAGGGAAGGCAGTTTCCTGCCAGAGGGAAGGCAGTTTCCTGCCAGAGGAAGGCAGTTTCCTGCCAGAGGGAAGGTAGTTTCCTGCCAGAGGGGAAGGCAGTTTCCTGCCAGAGAGGAAGGTAGTTTCCTGGAAGGTAGTTTCCTGCCAGAGGGAAGGCAGTTTCCTGCCAGAGGGAAGGTAGTTTCCTGCCAGAGGGAAGGTAGGTTCCTGCCAGAGGGAAGGTAGTTTCCTGCCAGAGGGAAGGTAATTTTCCTGCCAGAGGGAAGGTAGTTTCCTGCCAGAGGGAAGGGAAGGTAGGTTTCCTGCCAGAGGGAAGGTAGTTTCCTGCCAGAGGGAAGGTAGGTTCCTGCCAGAAGGAAGGGAAGTTTCCTGCCAGAAGGGAAGGTAGTTTCCTGCCAGAAAGGGTTTCCTGCCAGGTAGTTTCCTGCCAGAGGAAGGTAGGTTCCTGCCAGAGGGAAGGTAGTTTCCAGAAGGGAAGGTAGTTCTGCCAGAGGGAAGGTAGGTTTCCTGCCAGAGGGAAGGTAGTTTCCTGCCAGAAGGGAAGGTAGTTTCCTGCCAGAGGGAAGGTAGTTTCCTGCCAGAAGGGAAGGTAGTTTCCTGCCAGAGGAAGGTAGGGGAAGGTTCCTGCCAGAGGAAGGTAGTTTCCTGCCAGAGGGAAGGTAGGTTCCTGCCAGAGGGAAGGTAGTTTCCTGCCAGAAGGGAAGGTAGTTTCCTGCCAGAGGGAAGGTAGTTTCCTGCCAGAAGGGAAGGTAGTTTCCTGCCAGAGGGAAGGTAGTTTCCTGCCAGAAGGGAAGGTAGTTTCCTGCCAGAGGGAAGGTAGTTTCCTGCCAGAAGGGAAGGTAGTTTCCTGCCAGAGGGGAAGGTAGTTTCCTGCCAGAGGGGGAAGGTTTCCTGCCAGAGGGAAGGGCCAGAGGTAGTTTCCTGCCAGAAGGGAAGGTAGTTTCCTGCCAGAGGGGAAGGTAGTTTCCTGCCAGAAGGGAAGGTAGTTCCCTGCCAGAGGGGAAGGTAGTTTCCTGCCAGAGGGGAAGGTAGTTTCCTGCCAGAGGGAAGGTATTTTCCTGCCAGAAGGGAAGGCAGTTTCCTGCCAGAAGGGAAGGCAGTTTCCTGCCAGAGGGGAAGGTAGTTTCCTGCCAGAAGGGAAGGCAGTTTCCTGCCAGAAGGGAAGGCAGTTTCCTGCCAGAAGGGAAGGCAGTTTCCTGCCAGAGGGGAAGGTAGTTTCCAGCCAGAGGGGAAGGCAGTTTCCTGCCATAGGGAAGGCAGTTTCCTGCCAGAGGGAAGGCAGTTTCCTGCCAGAGGGGAAGGTAGTTTCCTGCCAGAGGGGAAGGCAGTTTCCTGCCAGAAGGGAAGGTAGTTTCCTGCCAGAGGGAAGGCAGTTTCCTGCCAGAGGGGAAGGTAGTTTCCTGCCAGAGGGAAGGTAGGTTCCTGCCAGAGGGAAGGTAGTTTCCTGCCAGAGGGGAAGGTAATTTCCTGCCAGAGGGAAGGTAGTTTCCTGCCATAGGGAAGGTAGGTTCCTGCCAGAGGGAAGGTAGTTTCCTGCCAGAGGGAAGGTAGGTTCCTGCCAGAGGGAAGGTAGTTTCCTGCCAGAGGGAAGGTAGTTTCCTGCCAGAGGGAAGGTAGGTTCCTGCCAGAGGGAAGGTAGTTTCCTGCCAGAAGGGAAGGTAGTTTCCTGCCAGAAGGGAAGGTAGTTTCCTGCCAGAGGGAAGGTAGGTTCCTGCCAGAGGGAAGGTAGTTTCCTGCCAGAGGGAAGGTAGGTTCCTGCCAGAGGGAAGGTAGTTTCCTGCCAGAAGGGAAGGTAGTTTCCTGCCAGAGGGAAGGTAGTTTCCTGCCAGAAGGGAAGGTAGTTTCCTGCCAGAGGGAAGGTAGGTTCCTGCCAGAGGGAAGGTAGTTTCCTGCCAGAGGGAAGGTAGGTTCCTGCCAGAGGGAAGGTAGTTTCCTGCCAGAAGGGAAGGTAGTTTCCTGCCAGAGGGAAGGTAGTTTCCTGCCAGAAGGGAAGGTAGGTTCCTGCCAGAGGGAAGGTAGTTTCCTGCCAGAAGGGAAGGTAGTTTCCTGCCAGAGGGAAGGTAGTTTCCTGCCAGAAGGGAAGGTAGTTTCCTGCCAGAGGGAAGGTAGTTTCCTGCCAGAAGGAAGGTAGTTTCCTGCCAGAGGGAAGGTAGGTTCCTGCCAGAGGGAAGGTAGTTTCCTGCCAGAAGGGAAGGTAGTTTCCTGCCAGAGGGAAGGTAGTTTCCTGCCAGAGGGAAGGTAGTTTCCTGCCAGAAGGGAAGGTAGTTTCCTGCCAGAAGGGAAGGTAGTTTCCTGCCAGAGGGAAGGTAGTTTCCTGCCAGAAGGGAAGGTAGTTTCCTGCCAGAAGGGAAGGTAGTTTCCTGCCAGAGGGAAGGCATTTTGTTGCCGCAAATGTCATCGGGGAGAACTTTTAAAAAAATCTTGTAAATGTGCCATTTCATACATATGCAGACACTGGTATTGTGCTGGAGATAATCAACATGTCGTTGAAAAATGGTAGGGTTGATGCAGTAACACAGTACCCTCCAACATAGAGGAGAACATACTGTACACACAGTACCTTCCAACATAGAGAACATACTGTACACACAGTACCCTCCAACATAGAGGAGACCATACTGTACACACAGTACCTTCCAACATAGAGAACATACTGTACACACAGTACCCTCCAACATAGAGGAGACCATACTGTACACACAGTACCCTCCAACATAGAGAACATACTGTACACACAGTACCCTCCAACCTAGAGTAGAACATACTGTACACACAGTACCCTCCAACCTAGAGGAGAACATACTGTACACACAGTACCCTCCAACATAGAGGAGAACAGACTGTACACACAGTACCCTCCAACATAGAGAACAGACTGTACACACAGTACCCTCCAACATAGAGACCAGACTGTACACACAGTACCCTCCAACATAGAGGAGAACATACTGTACACACAGTACCCTCCAACATAGAGTAGAACATACTGTACACACAGTACCCTCCAACCTAGAGGAGAACATACTGTACACACAGTACCCTCCAACATAGAGAACAGACTGTACACACAGTACCCTCCAACATAGAGGAGACCATACTGTACACACAGTACCCTCCAACCTAGAGGAGAACATACTGTACACACAGTACCCTCCAACATAGAGAACATACTGTACACACAGTACCCTCCAACCTAGAGTAGAACATACTGTACACACAGTACCCTCCAACCTAGAGGAGAACATACTGTACACACAGTACCCTCCAACATAGAGGAGAACAGACTGTACACAGGGTACCCTCCAACATAGAGAACAGACTGTACACACAGTACCCTCCAACATAGAGACCAGACTGTACACACAGTACCCTCCAACATAGAGGAGAACATACTGTACACACAGTACCCTCCAACATAGAGTAGAACATACTGTACACACAGTACCCTCCAACCTAGAGGAGAACATACTGTACACACAGTACCCTCCAACATAGAGGAGAACAGACTGTACACACAGTACCCTCCAACATAGAGGACAGACTGTACACACAGTACCCTCCAACATAGAGACCAGACTGTACACACAGTACCCTCCAACCTAGAGTAGAACATACTGTACACACAGTACCCTCCAACATAGAGGAGAACAGACTGTACACACAGTACCCTCCAACATAGAGAACAGACTGTACACACAGTACCCTCCAACATAGAGACCAGACTGTACACACAGTACCCTCCAACATAGAGTAGAACATACTGTACACACAGTACCCTCCAACATAGAGTAGAACATACTGTACACACAGTACCCTCCAACATAGAGTAGAACATACTGTACACACAGTACCCTCCAACATAGAGACCAGATTGTACACACAGTACCCTCCAACATAGAGGAGAACAGACTGTACACACAGTACCCTCCAACCTAGAGGAGAACAGACTGTACACACAGTACCCTCCAACATAGAGGAGAACAGACTGTACACACAGTACCCTCCAACCTAGAGGAGAACAGACTGTACACACAGTACCCTCCAACATAGAGGAGAACATACTGTACACACAGTACCCTCCAACATAGAGGAGAACAGACTGTACACACAGTACCCTCCAACATAGAGGAGAACAGACTGTACACACAGTACCCTCCAACCTAGAGGAGAACATACTGTACACACAGTACCCTCCAACCTAGAGGAGAACAGACTGTACACACAGCACCCTCCAACCTAGAGGAGAACATACTGTACACACAGTACCCTCCAACATAGAGGAGAACAGACTGCACACACAGCACCCTCCAACATAGAGGAGAACAGACTGTACACACAGTACCCTCCAACCTAGAGGAGAACAGACTGTACACACAGTACCCTCCAACATACATATCATAACACACACAATAACAGGGCGGCAGGTAGCCTAGTGGTTAGAGAGTTGGACTAGCAGCTGAAAGGTTGCAAGTTCAAATCCCCGAGCTGACAAGGTACAAATCTGTCGTTCTGCCCCTGAACAGACAGTTAACCCACTGTTCCTAGGACATCATTGAAAATAAGAATTTGTTCTTAACTGACTTGCCTGGTTAAATAAAGGTTAAATAAATTACATACAACAACATGAAACACACACATGTAAATATGTATGTGTTTTATGTTATTGTGTGTGTGTGTTATGTAAATACAGTGTGTGTGTTATGTAAATACAGTGTGTGTGTTATGTAAATACAGTATGTGTGTTATGTAAATACAGTATGTGTGTTATGTAAATACAGTATGTGTGTTATGTAAATACAGTGTGTGTGTTATGTAAATACAGTGTGTGTGTTATGTAAATACAGTATGTGTGTTATGTAAATACAGTATGTGTGTTATGTAAATGTATGTCTGTCTGTTTTTTATGTAAATATAACACAAACAATAACATAAAACACACATATTTACATAACACACACATATATTTACATAACACACACATATATTTACATAACACACATATATTTACATAACACACATATATTTACATAACACACATATATTTACATAACACACATATATTTACATAACACACATATATTTACATAACACACACATATTTACATAACACACACATATATTTACATAACACACACATATTTACATAACACACATATATTTACATAACACACACATATTTACATAACACACACATATATTTACATAACACACACATATTTTTACATAACACACACATATATTTACATAACACACACATATTTTTACATAACACACACATATTTACATAACACACATATATTTACATAACACACACATATTTACATAACACACACATATTTACATAACACACACATATTTACATAACACACACACCGATGCCAGCACTCATCACTCACATGATGTGTCCAACGCACATCACCTAGGGAACACGCATACACACACACACACACACACACACACACACACACACACACACACACACACACGCATACACACACACACACGCATACACACACACACACACACGCATACACACACAAATACACACACACACACACACACTCACATAAAAATAACACAAACATCAAATGTAATTTGGATTGTATGGAAATGTATGGATTTTTGGCTAAAAACTTTGCCTGTCACGTGGTAACAGTAGAGTAGTCTGGGATGGTAAGAGACATCAGGAGTCTAGTAGAGTAGTCTGGGATGGTAAGAGACATCAGGAGTCTAGTAGAGTAGTCTGGGATGGTAAGAGACATCAGGAGTCTAGCAGAGTAGTCTGGGATGGTAAGAGACATCAGGAGACTAGCAGAGTGTGATAGTAGAGTAGTCTGGGATGGTAAGAGACATCAGGAGTCTAGTAGAGTAGTCTGGGATGGTAAGAGACATCAGGAGTCTAGCAGAGTAGTCTGGGATGGTAAGAGACATCAGGAGTCTAGTAGAGTAGTCTGGGATGGTAAGAGACATCAGGAGTCTAGTAGAGTAGTCTGGGATGGTAAGAGACATCAGGAGTCTAGTAGAGTAGTCTGGGATGGTAAGAGACATCAGGAGTCTAGTAGAGTAGTCTGGGATGGTAAGAGACATCAGGAGTCTAGCAGAGTGTGATAGTAGAGTAGTCTGGGATGGTAAGAGACATCAGGAGTCTAGTAGAGTGTGATAGTAGAGTAGTCTGGGATGGTAAGAGACATCAGGAGTCTAGTAGAGTAGTCTGGGATGGTAAGAGACATCAGGAGTCTAGTAGAGTGTGATAGTAGAGTAGTCTGGGATGGTAAGAGACATCAGGAGTCTAGTAGAGTAGTCTGGGATGGTAAGAGACATCAGGAGTCTAGTAGAGTGTGATAGTGGAGTAGTCTGGGATGGTAAGAGACATCAGGAGTCTAGTAGAGTGTGATATTAGAGTAGTCTGGGATGGTAAGAGACATCAGGAGTCTAGTAGAGTGTGATAGTGGAGTAGTCTGGGATGGTAAGAGACATCAGGAGTCTAGTAGAGTAGTCTGGGATGGTAAGAGACATCAGGAGTCTAGTAGAGTAGTCTGGGATAGTAAGAGACATCAGGAGTCTAGTAGAGTAGTCTGGGATGGTAAGAGACATCAGGAGTCTAGTAGAGTAGTCTGGGATGGTAAGAGACATCAGGAGTCTAGTAGAGTAGTCTGGGATGGTAAGAGACATCAGGAGTCTAGTGGAGTAGTCTGGGATGGTAATAGACATCAGGAGTCTAGTAGAGTAGTCTGGGATGGTAAGAGACATCAGGAGTCTAGTAGAGTAGTCTGGGATGGTAAGAGACATCAGGAGTCTAGTATAGTAGTCTGGGATGGTAAGAGACATCAGGAGTCTAGTAGAGTAGTCTGGGATGGTAAGAGACATCAGGAGACTAGTAGAGTAGTCTGGGATGGTAAGAGACATCAGGAGTCTAGTAGAGTAGTCTGGGATGGTAAGAGACATCAGGGGTCTAGTAGAGTAGTCTGGGATGGTAAGAGACATCAGGGGTCTAGCAGAGTGTGATAGTAGAGTAGTCTGGGATGGTAAGAGACATCAGGAGTCTAGTAGAGTAGTCTGGGATGGTAAGAGACATCAGGAGTCTAGTAGAGTAGTCTGGGATGGTAAGAGACATCAGGAGTCTAGTAGAGTAGTCTGGGATGGTAAGAGACATCAGGAGTCTAGTAGAGTAGTCTGGGATGGTAAGAGACATCAGGAGTCTAGTAGAGTAGTCTGGGATGGTAAGAGACATCAGGAGTCTAGTAGAGTAGTCTGGGATGGTAAGAGACATCAGGAGTCTAGTAGAGTAGTCTGGGATGGTAAGAGACATCAGGAGTCTAGTAGAGTAGTCTGGGATGGTAAGAGACATCAGGAGTCTAGCAGAGTAGTCTGGGATGGTAAGAGACATCAGGAGTCTAGCAGAGTAGTCTGGGATGGTAAGAGACATCAGGAGTCTAGCAGAGTACTCTGGGATGGTAAGAGACATCAGGGGTCTAGTAGAGTAGTCTGGGATGGTAAGAGACATCAGGGGTCTAGCAGAGTGTGATAGTAGAGTAGTCTGGGATGGTAAGAGACATCAGGAGTCTAGTAGAGTAGTCTGGGATGGTAAGAGACATCAGGAGACTAGTAGAGTAGTCTGGGATGGTAAGAGACATCAGGTAGTCAGGAGTCTAGTAGAGTAGTCTGGGATGGTAAGAGACATCAGGAGTCTAGTAGAGTAGTCTGGGATGGTAAGAGACATCAGGAGTCTAGTAGAGTAGTCTGGGATGGTAAGAGACATCAGGAGTCTAGTAGAGTAGTCTGGGATGGTAAGAGACATCAGGAGTCTAGTAGAGTAGTCTGGGATGGTAAGAGACATCAGGAGTCTAGCAGAGTAGTCTGGGATGGTAAGAGACATCAGGAGTCTAGCAGAGTAGTCTGGGATGGTAAGAGACATCAGGAGTCTAGCAGAGTAGTCTGGGATGGTAAGAGACATCAGGGGCCTAGCAGAGTAGTCTGGGATGGTAAGAGACATCAGGAGTCTAGTAGAGTAGTCTGGGATGGTAAGAGACATCAGGAGTCTAGTAGAGTAGTCTGGGATGGTAAAAGACATCAGGGGTCTAGCAGAGTAGTCTGGGATGGTAAGAGACATCAGGAGTCTAGCAGAGTAGTCTGGGATGGTAAGAGACATCAGGAGTCTAGTAGAGTGTGATAGTGGAGTAGTCTGGGATGGTAAGAGACATCAGGAGTCTAGTAGAGTAGTCTGGGATGGTAAGAGACATCAGGAGTCTAGCAGAGTAGTCTGGGATGGTAAGAGACATCAGGAGTCTAGCAGAGTAGTCTGGGATGGTAAGAGACATCAGGGGCCTAGCAGAGTAGTCTGGGATGGTAAGAGACATCAGGAGTCTAGTAGAGTAGTCTGGGATGGTAAGAGACATCAGGAGTCTAGTAGAGTAGTCTGGGATGGTAAAAGACATCAGGGGTCTAGCAGAGTAGTCTGGGATGGTAAGAGACATCAGGAGTCTAGCAGAGTAGTCTGGGATGGTAAGAGACATCAGGAGTCTAGTAGAGTGTGATAGTGGAGTAGTCTGGGATGGTTAAAGACATCAGGAGTCTAGTAGAGTGTGATAGTGAAGTAGTCTGGGATGGTAAGAGACATCAGGAGTCTAGCAGAGTGTGATAGTAGAGTAGTCTGGGATGGTAAGAGACATCAGGAGTCTAGTAGAGTGTGATAGTGGAGTAGTCTGGGATGGTAAGAGACATCAGGAGTCTAGTAGAGTGTGATAGTGGAGTAGTCTGGGATGGTAAGAGACATCAGGAGTCTAGTAGAGTGTGATAGTGGAGTAGTCTGGGATGGTAAGAGACATCAGGAGTCTAGTAGAGTGTGATAGTGGAGTAGTCTGGGATGGTAAGAGACATCAGGAGTCTAGCAGAGTGTGATAGTAGAGTAGTCTGGGATGGTAAGAGACATCAGGAGTCTAGTAGAGTGTGATAGTGGAGTAGTCTGGGATGGTAAGAGACATCAGGAGTCTAGCAGAGTGTGATAGTAGAGTAGTCTGGGATGGTAAGAGACATCAGGAGTCTAGCAGAGTGTGATAGTGGAGTGGTCTGGGATGGTAAGAGACATCAGGAGTCTAGCAGAGTGTGATAGTAGAGTAGTTGTGTGTTCCAGAGTCACACGAGACCTTCTTTGGGTAGGTCATATGTGTGGCTGTGGAGAGAATGGATTATCGTTGCTCGACGTCTGTGTTGCGTTTCCCAGAATAAAGCCTCTGGTCTTCCATTTAACACTCCTTATTTCCCCTCTATCCCTCCCTCCTTCTCCCTCCTCCCTTCCTCCTTTCCCCTCTATCACTCCCTCTTTCTCCCTTTCTCTCTTCGTTCATGAGTCGACTGTTCATGACCTACGCTGTCCAAGTTCTCGCGTGTCTTCGCCTCGGGCTGTTGCGGTGGCCTTATTACCCCGTCACAAACACAGCAGTCAAATTCCACGTGACCATTGAGTCACGGTAATCTCCCCTTGTGCACTCTGTACATGGGTTGGTAGTAGGTCGCTAATGGCCTCGTACTCAGTGCTCTGTTATCCCCTCTAACCCCTCTGACATCAATGCAAATTCAATGGTAAATCGCTGTTTCTTGCCTTTACTGCGTGCGAGTCGAGCATCATTCACAGGTGATAATATAGAGTTCAAGTGATAGGATAATATCGTCAACCATCGGACGATTCTTCATTTACTCTCGTCTTTACATATTCTACATAATATATGTTTTACATTTGTTTTGATTTAGAATTAACCTTTATCATGCATCTGTCTAGAGACAGGGAATTGGGGGAGACATGTCATCTAGGCCTATAACAGCTGAACAGGGAATTGGGGGAGACATGTCATCTAGGCCTATAACAGCTAAACAGGGAATTAGGGGGGACATGTCATCTAGGCCTATAACAGCTAAACAGGGAATTGGGGGATGTCATCTAGGCCTATAACAGCTAAACAGGGAATTGGGGGGGACATGTCATCTAGGCATGTCATCTAGGCCTATAACAGCTAAACAGGGAATTGGGGGAGACATGTCATCTAGGCCTATAACAGCTAAACAGGGAATTAGGGGGGAGACATGTCATCTAGGCCTATAACAGCTAAACAGGGAATTGGGGGTCATCTAGGCCTATAACAGCTAAACAGGGAATTGGGGGGAGACATGTCATCTAGGCCTATAACAGCTAAACAGGGAATTGGGGGAAGACATGTCATCTAGGCCTATAACAGCTGAACAGGGAATTGGGGGAAGACATGTCATCTAGGCCTATAACAGCTAAACAGGGAATTGAGGGGGTCATCTAGGACATGTCATCTCAGGCCTATAACAGCTAAACACAGGGAATTGGGGGGGAGACATGTCATCTAGGCCTATAGCAGCTAAACAGTGAATTGGGGGAAGACATGTCATCTAGGCCTATAACAGCTAAACAGGGAATTGGGCTAAACAGGGAATTGGGGAGACATGTCATCTAGGCCTATAACAGCTAAACAGGGAATTGGGGGGGGGGGAAGACATGTCATCTAGGCCTATAACAGCTAAACAGGGAATTGGGGGGGACATGTCATCTAGGCCTATAACAGCTAAACAGGGGAATTGGGGGGGAGACATGTCATCTAGGCCTATAACAGCTAAACAGGGAATTGGGGGGGAAGACATGTCATCTAGGCCTATAACAGCTAAACAGGGAATTGGGGGGGGACATGTCATCTAGGCCTATAACAGCTAGACAGGGAATTGGGGTCATCTAGGCCTATAGCAGCTAAACAGTGGGGGAAGACATGTCAATTGCTAAACAGGGAATTGGGGGAGACATGTCATCTAGGCCTATAACAGCTAAACAGGGAATTGGGGGGGGACATGTCATCTAGGCCTATAACAGCTAAACAGGGAATTGGGGGGGGCATGTCATCTAGGCCTATAACAGCTAAACAGGGAATTGGGGGGGAGACATGTCATCTAGGCCTATAACAGCTAAACAGGGAATTGGGGGGGAGACATGTCATCTAGGCCTATAACAGCTAAACAGGGAATTGGGGGAGAACAGGAATTGGGAGGGGGAGACATGTCATCTAGGCCTATAACAGCTAAACAGGGAATTGGGGGGAAGACATGTCATCTAGGCCTATAACAGCTAAACAGGGAATTGGGGGGGGGGACATGTCATCTAGGCCTATAACAGCTAAACAGGGAATTGGGGGGGGGGGGAAGACATGTCATCTAGGCCTATAGACAGGGAATTGGGGGAAGACATCATCTAGGCCTATAACAGCTAAACAGGGAATTGGGGGAAGAAACATGTCATCTAGGCCTATAACAGCTAAACAGGGAATTGGGGGGAAGACATGTCATCTAGGCCTATAACAGCTAAACAGTGAATGTCATCTAGGGGGGGAAGACATGTCATCTAGGCCTATAACAGCTAAACAGGGAATTGGGGGGGAGACATGTCATCTAGGCCTTCAACAGCTAAACAGGGAATTGGGGGGGGCATGTCATCTAGGCCTATAACAGCTAAACAGGGAATTGGGGGGAAGATGTCATCTAGGCCTAAACAGCTAAACAGGGAATTGGGGGGAAGACATGTCATCTAGGCCTATAACAGCTAAACAGGGAATTGGGGGGGGGACATGTCATCTCTAGGCCTATAACAGCTAAACAGGGAATTGGGGGGGGAGACATGTCATCTAGGCCTATAACAGCTAAACAGGGAATTGGGGGGGAAGACATGTCATCTAGGCCTATAACAGCTAAACAGGGAATTGGGGGAAGACATGTCATCTAGGCCTATAGCAGCTAAACAGGGAATTGGGGGGAATGTCATCTAGGGGGGAATTGACATGTCATCTAGGCCTATAACAGCTAAACAGGGAATTGGGGGGGAGACATGTCATCTAGGCCTTCAACAGCTAAACAGGGAATTGGGGGGGCATGTCATCTAGGCCTATAACAGCTAAACAGGGAATTGGGGGGGGTCATCTAGGCATGTCATCTAGGCCTATAACAGCTAAACAGGGAATTGGGGGGGGGGAGACATGTCATCTAGGCCTATAACAGCTAAACAGGGAATTGGGGGGGAAGACATGTCATCTAGGCCTATAACAGCTAAACAGGGAATTGGGGGGGAGACATGTCATCTAGGGGGGGAAGACCTATAACAGCTAAACAGGGAATTGGGAGGGGGGGGACATGTCATCTAGGCCTATAACAGCTAAACAGGGAATATGGGGGGGGGAGACATGTCATCTAGGCCTATAACAGCTAAACAGGGAATTGGGGGGGAGACATGTCATCTAGGCCTATAACAGCTAAACAGGGAATTGGGGGGGAAGACATGTCATCTAGGCCTATAACAGCTAAAACAGGGAATTGGGGGGGAAGACATGTCATCTAGGCCTATAACAGCTGAACAGGGAATTGGGGGAAGACATGAATAACAGCTAAACAGGGGGGGGACATGTCATCTAGGCCTATAACAGCTATAACAGCCTAAACAGCTAAACAGGATTGGGGGGACATGTCATCTAGGCCTATAACAGCTAAACAGGGAATCTGGGCTAAACAGGGAATTGGGACATGTCATCTAGGCCTATAACAGCTAAACAGGGAATTGGGGGTCATCTAGGCCTAGGGGGGGGATGTCATCTAGGCCTATAACAGCTAAACAGGGAATTGGGGGGGGGAAGACATGTCATCTAGGCCTATAACAGCTAAACAGGGAATTGGGGGGAGACATGTCATCTAGGCCTATAACAGCTAAACAGGGAATTGGGGGGAGACATGTCATCTAGGCCTATAACAGCTAAACAGGGAATTGGGAGGGGGAGACATGTCATCTAGGCCTATAACAGCTAAACAGGGAATATGGGGGGGGAGACATGTCATCTAGGCCTATAACAGCTAAACAGGGAATTGGGGGTCATCTAGGCCTAGACATGTCATCTAGGCCTATAACAGCTAAACAGGGAATTGGGAGGGGGAGACATGTCATCTAGGCCTATAACAGCTAAACAGGGCCTATATGGGGGGGGGACATGTCATCTAGGCCTTCAACAGCTAAACAGGGAATTGGGGGAGACATGTCATCTAGGCCTATAACAGCTAAACAGGGAATTGGGGGAAGACATGTCATCTAGGCCTATAACAGCTAAACAGGGAATTGGGGGACATGTCATCTAGGCCTATAACCGCTAAACAGGGAATTGGGGGGGAGGGAAGACATGTCATCTAGGCCTATAACAGCTGAACAGGGAATTGGGGGAGACATGTCATCTAGGCCTATAACAGCTAAACAGGGAATTGGGGGGGGGACATGTCATCTAGGCCTATAACAGCTAAACAGGGAATTGGGGGGGAAGACATGTCATCTAGGCCTATAACAGCTAAACAGGGAATTGGGGGGGAATTGGGGGGGAGACATGTCATCTAGGCCTATAACAGCTAAACAGGGAATTGGGGGGGGGAATTGACATGTCATCTAGGCCTATAACAGCTGAACAGGGAATTGGGGGAGACATGTCATCTAGGCCTATAACAGCTAAACAGGGAATTGGGGGGGGGGGGGGCATGTCATCTAGGCCTATAACAGCTAAACAGGGAATTAACAGCTAATGGACGAGGCTTTTTCCTTGGTTCATATTGAAGCCAGCCAGGTAGGCTCTACTCCTGTTTTACTTATTTTTTAAGTCAGTTAAGAACAAACCCTTTCATGCTCAACATAGTCAATTCATATATTAGGGCCAGCTCATATTCTGTTCATCTGAAATACATTCTCTTCATATCATAATGTTTTGTTTAGACCTGACTAACATAAATAATGAATTTATTGTGATGGTGTGTATTCAATTGATTTATTATACTTTTAAAAATGTAGATGTTCCAAAGGTGCTCATCAGTATGTATGTGAGGAGGCCAGGAGGAGAACAGGAGGACAGGAGGAGGCCAGGAGGAGACCAGGAGGAGAACAGGAGGAGGCCACGAGGAGATCAGGAGGAGGCCATGAGGAGGCCAGGAGGAGAACAGGAGGAGGCCATGAGGAGGCCAGGAGGAGAACAGGAGGAGGCCATGAGGAGAACAGGAGGAGGCCAGGAGGAGGCCAGGAGGAGAACAGGAGGAGGCCATGAGGAGAACAGGAGGAGGCCATGAGGAGAACAGGAGGAGGCCATGAGGAGGACAGGAGGAGGACAGGAGGAGGACCAGGAGGAGGCCGAGGAGGAGGCCCAGTAGGAGGACAGGAGGAGGACCAGGAGGAGGCCAGGAGGAGGACCAGGAGGAGGACGAGGAGGAGGCCAGGAGGAGGACCAGGAGGAGAACAGGAGGAGGCCAGGAGGTGAACTACACACAGACACAGACACAGACACAGACACAGACACACAGACACACACACACACACCACACACACCACACACACCACACACACACCACACACCACACACACCACACACACCACACACACCACACACACACACACACACACACAGAGAGAGAGAGACTGACCGTGTCATCAGCGAGGACAGTCTCGTCGTAGACGATAGGTCCTGTCATGTTGCTGCCAGGGATGTCCTTGGCGAACACACACGTCACCACACCTGGCATACTCTCTGCCTCCGCTGCATCTATAGACCTAATCACACACAGTTATGCCGGAGAGAGTTTATAATGATTACATATGACACTTCATTCAATTAAAGGGATTTGTTTGACTTACAATAAGTATGTGTGTGTGTGTGTGTGTGTTGTGTACTAACTGTAATTTTGCGTGGGCCTTGGTGCTGGTTATAAGACAGAGGTACAGTTCGTTCTCGTAGAGAGGGATGTCGTCACAGTAAACCGCCTCGCCCGTCGCCTGCTTCATGGCTGAGAGGTGCATCATAGGACGGCCCACCACGTCCTCCTCCTTCTGACCGTCTGGAACCGCCTGGAACGTGCAAGACACACACACACACACACACACACACACACATACACACAAACATACACACACACACACGCACACACACACAGAGTGCATTTGGAAAATATTCAGACCCCTTGTCTTTTTCCACATGTTTGTTTTTACGTGCCTTATTCTAAGATGGGTTCAATTGTTTTTTCCCCTCATCAATCTACACACAACCCCCTATAATGAAAAAAAAACTGAAATATCACATTTATCTAAGCAGTCAGACTCTTTACTAAGTACCTTGGCGATTATAGCCTTGAGTCTTCTTGGGTATGATGCTACAAGCTTGGCACACCAGTATTTGGGGAGTTTCTCCCATTCTTCTCTGCAGATCCTCTCAAGCTCTGTCAGGTTGGATGGGGGGTGTCGATGTACAGCTATTTTCAGGTCTCTTCAGAGATGTTCGATCAGGTTCAAGTTCAGGCTCTGGCTGGGCCACTCAAGGACATTCAGAGACCGAAGCCACTCCTGCATTGTCTTGGCTGTGTGCTTAGGATCGTTGTCCTGTTGGAAGGTGAACCTTTGCCCCAGTCTGAGGTCCTGAGCTCTCTGGAGCTGGTTTTCATCAAGGATCTCTCTGAACTGTGCTCCGTTCATCTTTCCCTCGATCCTGACAAGTCTCCCACTCGCTGCCGCAGAGAAACATCCCCATAGCATGATGCTACCACCAGTGTGCTTCACCGTAGGGATGGTGCCAGGTTTCCTCCAGACGTGACGCTTAGCATTCAGGCCAAAATCTTTGTTTCATCAGACTAGATAATCTTGTTTCTCAGGAGTGGTTTACGTCTGGTCAACATGAATGCCTGATAGGTGGAGGGCTGCAGAGATGGTTGTCCTTCTGGAAGGTTCTCCCATCTCCACAGAGGAACTCTAGAACTCTGTCAGAGTGACCATCGGGTTTCTGGGTAAGGGTTTCCACCCTTACCAAGGTCCTTCTCTCCCGATTGCTCAGTTTGGCTAGGCGGCCAGCTCTAAGAAGAATCTTGGTGGTTCCAAACTTCTTCAATACTGCATAAATGTTTTGGTCCCCTTCCCCAGATCTGTGCATCGACACTATCCTGTCGTCTCGGTGCTCTAAGTATGGCTTGGTTTTTGCTCTGACATGCAGTGTCGACTGTGGGACCTTATATAGACAGGTGTGTGCTTTTCCAAATCATGTCAAATCAATTGAATTTCCCACAGGCGGACTCCACTCAAGGATGATCAATGGAAACAGTACCTCCAGGCTCTGATCAGGCCCTTCACCCAAACAAGGGCACTGCGTTCATCTACCTCTGGCCTGCTCGCCTCCCTACCACTGAGGAAGTACAGTTCCCGCTCAGCCCAGTCAAAACTGTTCGCTGCTCTGGCCCCCCAATGGTGGAACAAACTCCCTCACGACGCCAGGACAGCGGAGTCAATCACCACCTTCCGGAGACACCTGAAACCCCACCTCTTTAAGGAATACCTAGGATAGGATAAAGTAATCCTTCTCACCCCCCCCCCCCCTTAAAAGACTTAGATGCACTATTGTAAAGTGGCTGTTCCACTGGATGTCATAAGGTGAAAGCACCAATTTGTAAGTCGCTCTGGATAAGAGCGTCTGCTAAATGACTTAAATGTAAATGTAAATGAAACAGGATGCACCTGAGCTCAATTTCGAGTCTCATAGCAAAGGGTCTGAAAAATTCTGTATTTCTGTTTTTATTTTATTTTTTATAAATTTGCTAACATTTCTAAAAAACCTGTTTTCACTTAGTATTATGGGGTATCATGATGTCATTATGGGGTATTGTGATGTCATTATGGGGTGTTATGATGTCATTATGTGTAAATTGATGAAGGGGGGAAAAAACAATTTAATCCATTTTAGAATAAGGCTGTAATGTAACAAAAATTGAGAAAAAGTCAATGGGTCTGAATACTTTGCGACCGCGCTGTAGGACACAGATGTTTAGGTTTCCATTCTGGTGCATTTCCCCAAATTCTCTACATTGCCAGAAATCCTGGTTGGAGGAAAGTTTACCAGGATGTGCAACCCAATGCCTACTGTTCGTTCCCTCAAAGTCCCTCAGTTTAAAGTCTTACCTGGAAAATCTGGACACTGGAGGGAGACGTCTGGTGGTAGATCTCTGTAGCACTGATGTAGTCAGCTCTGACACCCTCTATATATGCACCCTGCAAAGAGAGAGATAGTCAGCTCTGACACCCTCTATATATGCACCCTGCAGAGAGAGAGATAGTCAGCTCTGACACCCTCTATATATGCACACTGCAGAGAGAGAGATAGTCAGCTCTGACACCCTCTATATATGCACCCTACAGAGAGAGAGAGATAGTCAGCTCTGACACCCTCTATATATGCACCCTGCAGAGAGCGAGATAGTCAGCTCTGACACCCTCTATATATGCACCCTGCAGAGAGAGAGATAGTCAGCTCTGAACCCTACAGAGAGAGAGATAGTCAGCTCTGACACCCTCTATATATGCACCCTGCAGAGAGAGAGATAGTCAGTTCTGACACCCTCTATATATGCACCCTGCAGAGAGAGAGATAGTCAGCTCTGACACCCTCTATATATGCACCCTGCAGAGAGAGAGATAGTCAGCTCTGACACCCTCTATATATGCACCGTGCAGAGAGCGAGATAGTCAGCTCTGACACCCTCTATATATGCACCCTGCAGAGAGAGAGATAGTCAGCTCTGACACCCTCTATATATGCACCCTGCAGAGAGAGAGAGAGCTATTCATCTCTGACACCCTCTATATATGCACCCTGCAGAGAGAGAGAGATAGTCAGCTCTGACACCCTCTATATATGCACCCTGCAGAGAGAGAGATAGTCATCTCTGACACCCTCTATATATGCACCCTGCAGAGAGAGAGAGATAGTCAGCTCTGACACCCTCTATATATGCACCCTGCAGAGAGAGATAGTCAGCTCTGACACCCTCTATATATGCACCCTGCAGAGAGAGAGACAGTCAGCTCTGACACCCTCTATATATGCACCCTGCAGAGAGAGAGAGACAGTCAGCTCTGACACCCTCTATATATGCACCCTGCAGAGAGAGAGATAGTCAGCTCTGACACCCTCTATATATGCACCCTGCAGAGAGAGAGATAGTCAGCTCTGACACCCTCTATATATGCACCCTGCAGAGAGAGCGATAGTCAGCTCTGACACCCTCTATATATGCACCCTGCAGAGAGAGAGATAGTCAGCTCTGACACCCTCTATATATGCACCCTGCAAAGAGAGAGAGATAGTCAGCTCTGACACCCTCTATAAATGCACCCTGCAGAGAGAGAGATAGTCAGCTCTGACACCCTTTATATATGCACCCTGTAGAGAGAGATATTCAGCTCTGACACCCTCTATATATGCACCCTACAGAGAGAGAGATAGTCCGCTCTGACACCCTCTATATATGCACCCTGCAGAGAGAGCGATAGTCAGCTCTGACACCCTCTATATATGCACCCTGCAGAGAGAGCGATAGTCAGCTCTGACACCCTCTATATATGCACCCTGCAGAGAGAGAGATAGTCAGCTCTGACACCCTCTATATATGCACCCTGCAGAGAGAGCGATAGTCAGCTCTGACACCCTCTATATAGAGAGATATAGTCAGTTGCACACTCTATACAGTGGCAAGAAAAAGTACGTGAACCCTTTAGAATTACCTGGATTTCTGCATAAATTGGTCATAAGGTGTGACCTGATCTCCATCTTCATCTAGGTCACAACAATAGACACACAGCGTCTGCTTAAACTAATAACACACAAACAATTATACGTTTTCATGTCTTCATTGAACATACCTTGTAAACATTCACAGTGCAGTGTGGAAAAAGTATGTGAACCCTTGGTTAAATAACAGGTTGACCCTACTTTGGCAGCAATAACCTCAACCAAACAGTTGAGGTCAGGACTGACTGGGCCACTCCAGAAGACGTATTTTCTTCTGTTGAAGCCATTCTGTTGTTGATTTACCTCTGGGTTTTGGGTTGTTGTCCAGTTGCATCACCAAACTTCTGTTGTGCTTCAATTGGCAGACAGATAGCCTTACATTCTCCTGCAAAATGTCTTGAGAAACTTGGGAATTAATTTTTCCATCGATGATAGCAAGCTGTCCAGGCCCTGAGGCAGCAAAGCAGCCCCAAACCATGATACTCCCTCTACCATACTTTACAGTTGGGATGAGGTTTTGATGTTGTTGTGCTGTGCCTTTTTTTCTCCACATGCAGAGTTGTGTGTTCCTTCCAAACAACTCATCTTTAGTTTCATCTGTCCACAGAATATTTTGCCAGTAGCGCTGTGGAACATCCAGGTGCTCTTTGTGAACTTCAGAAGTGCAGCAATGTTTTTTTGGACAGCAGTGGCATCTTCTGTGGTGTCCTCGCTAAACATGATTATTGTTTACTGTTTTATGTATCGTAGACTCGCCAACAGAGATGTTAGCATGCTCCAGGGATTTCTTTAAGTCTTAAGCTGACACTCTAAGATTCTTCTTAACCTCATTGAGCATTCTGTGCTGTGCTCTTGCAGCCATCTTGCAGGACAGACACTCCTAGGGAGAGTAGCAACAGTGCTGAACTTTCTCCATTTATAGACCATTTGTTTTACCGTGGACTGATGAACATCAGGACTTTTAGAGATACTTTTGTAACCATCTCCAGCGTTATGCTTGTCATTAATTCTTAACCTTGGGTCTTCTGAGATCTCTTTTGTTCGAGGCACGTTTCACATCAGGCAATGCCACTTGTGAATAGGAAACTCATATTTTGTGATTGTTTTTTATAGGGAAAGGCAGCTCTAACCAACATCTCCAATCTCGTCTCAATGATTGTACTCCAGGTTAGCTCCTGACTCCTGACTAGCTTTTGGAGAAGTCATTAGCCTAGGCATTCACATACTTTTTTCCAACCTACAATGTGAATGTTTAAATGATGTATTCAATATAGTCAAGAAAAATACATACATTTGTGTGTTATTAGTTTAAGCACACCAATTTATGCAGAAAGGGTTCAAATACTTTTTCTTGCCACTGTAAGGGTGGGAGGATCTGGTGCCTCTGTTCAGCATCACCTAGATATGTTCCCAACCAAGGAGGGCCTACAGCATCACCTAGATATGTTCCCAACCAAGGAGGGCCTACAGCATCACCTAGATATGTTCCCAACCAAGGAGGGCCTACAGCATCACCTAGATCTGTTCCCAACCAAGGAGGGCCTACAGCATCAACTAGATCTGTTCCCAACCAAGGAGGGCCTACAGCATCAACTAGATCTTCTGCACAGATTATGCCAGACCTGGGACCTGACAATTAATCCCAGTAAGACAAAAAAAATGGTGTTCCAAAAAGGTCACCAACCAATAATTCTCAAAATGGGACAAACACCAAATTGAGACTTTGCATTTACTCAGAATTATGCCAAAAAAATCTCTGTGCACAAAGTAAAACACCAAGTAATGCATGAATCTAAAATCCAGAAAACAGCCGTTAAAATAAGCCCCATAAAGGAAGCAATTCCCAAAACCTTTCATAACAAACTCATCACCTACAGAGAGTCCTATCAGCCGGCTGGTTCTGGCTCTGTTCACAAACACAAACACACCCCAAACAAACTCATCACCTACAGAGAGTCCTATCAGCCGGCTGGTTCTGGCTCTGTTCACCTACAGAGAGTCCTATCAGCCGGCTGGTTCTGGCTCTGTTCACAAACACAAACACACCCCAAACAAACTCATCACCTACAGAGAGTCCTATCAGCCGGCTGGTTCTGGCTCTGTTCACAAAAACAAACACACCCCAAACAAACTCATCACCTACAGAGAGTCCTATCAGCCGGCTGGTTCTGGCTCTGTTCACAAACACAAACACAACACACAGAGCCCCAGGACAGCTAACACAATTAGACCCAACCGAATCACTAGAAATACAAATATAATTACTTGACACATTAGAAAATAATTAACCAAAAAACAGAGCAAATTAGAATGCTGTTTGGCCCTAAACAGAGAGTACACAGTGGCAGAATACCTGACCACTATGACTGACTCAAACTTATGGCAGTCTTTGACAATGTACAGACTCAGTGAGCATAGCCTTGCTATTGAGAAAGGCCACCGTAGGCAGACATGGCTCTCAAGAGAAGACAGGCTATGTGCACACTGCCCACAAAATGAGGTGGAAACGGAGCTGCACTTCCAAACCTCCTGCCAAACGTATGACCACATTAGAGACACATATTTCCCTCAGATTACACAGACCCACAAAGAATTCAAAAACAAACCCAATTTTGATAAACTCCCATATCTACTGGGTGAAAAACCAAAGTGTAGCAAAGCAAGATTTGTGACCTGTTGCCACAAAAAAAGGGCAACCAGTGAAGAACAAACACAACCCATATTTATGTTTATTTATTTTCACTCTTGTACATCATTACAAGACTGTATATAGTATATAATATGACATTTTTCTAAATGTCTCAATTCCTCTGAAACTTTTTTGGAGTGTTAACTGTTCATTTTTTATTGTTTATTTCGCTTCTGTTTATTATCTATTTCACTTGCTTTGGTAATGTAAACATGTTTCCCATGCCAATAAAGCACTTCAAATTGAATTTAATTGCGAGAGAACGAGGGAGCGAAGTTACACAGTTCTTGAAACCGTGAAATAGTTATGTGCTAATATTAATATATTAATATTACATTATTATTCTCACCTCACTGACCAGTTTCTGTTGTACAGTCAGGTAAAACTTGTAAAACAGGCTGAGGGTCAGAGTCCGTCGGTAGGTCACCATGCCACCCGGCGCAGAGGGGTTAAGGGTCATCTCCTCAGCCAATGAGGAACAAGCATCCTGCAGAAGCTCTTCCCCCCACTGTTTTCCCAGAAGTCTACTGGCTGTGTTCTTAGCCATGACAGTAGTAGCAGCCATCCCTCCGTAACTAAGGGCCAGGTGCTTGACGACGGTTGACCCCTCGGCGAATGTCACACTCATCCCTGACGTCACAATGCTGATGTCATCCTCACGACGAGGAGACTGCTTATAGGCAGCAAAGTACTGACCCTAAACAACACATACACAGCGCACAAAGATAGACACAGAATGTGATTCTACAAGATGCTATAATTGCTATTCTACTCTGTGTGTGTGTGTGTGTGTGTGTGTGTGTGTGTGTGTGTGTGTGTGTGTGTGTGTGTGTGTGTGTGTGTGTGTGTGTGTGTGTGTGTGTGTGTGTGTGTGTGTGTGTGTGTGTGTGTGTGTGTGTGTATGTCTGACCTTCTTGGTGTACGGGATCAGAACACATAGAAGAACCTCCTCAGGTGTCAGGATGGTCTTTCTGTAACCTGGGAAGAACTTCTCATCCATCACAACCACACGCTCACCACCTAGAGACAGACAGACAGACAGACAGACAGACAGACAGACAGACAGACAGACAGACAGACAGACAGACAGACAGACAGACAGACAGACAGACAGACAGACAGACAGACAGACAGACAGACAGACAGACAGACAGACAGACAGACAGACAGACAGACAGACAGACAGACAGACAGACAGACAGACAGACAGACAGACAGACAGACAGACAGACAGACAGACAGACAGACAGACAGACAGAGAGAGAGAGACAGAGAGCGACAGACAGACAGAGAGAGTGAGAGAGTGAGAGACAGACAGACAGAGCGAGAGAGGTAGAGAGACAGACAGATGAGGATAGAGAGAGAGAGAGAGAGAGAGAGAGAGAGAGAGAGAGAGACAGAGAGAGAGACAGACAGATGAGGATAGAGAGAGAGAGAGAGGGGGGGGGGATACAATATTTAAATAAATATGTAAGGGACTAAGGAGGCTTGTGTTTTATGTGAATGGTCACATGACATTTCCACTGTCTGTCCCCAGTTTTACTGTGAGAAGTGTCAAAGAGCAACAACCTACCTACCTGTTCAAACGATACATTCACTCACACCATAAAAATTGACATAAAACAAGCTGAGATGCAAAATAAATAATATACTTAATCCAGGCTGCAAAGAAAGGAGAAGTGATTTACCTTTGGACATGAGCGTGAGCTTGCAGCCAGAAGCCATAAAGACAGGGTTGAGGTCAGAGATGGGGCTGGCAGTCATGATGTTACCTCCAATGGCCTGAAGGAGACACACACACACACACGTACACACACACACACACGTACACACGTACACACACACACACACACACACACACACACACACACACGTACACACACACACACACACACACGTACACACACACACGTACACACACACACACACACACACACACACGTACACACACACACGTACACACACACACACACACACACACACACACACACACACACACGTACACACGTACACACACACACACACACACACACACACACACACACACACACACACACACACACACACGTACACACACACACACACACACACACACACACACACACACACGTACACACGTACACACACACACACACACACACACACACACACACACACATATGATTTAGTGACCATACAGGTCATACATGCTTGTATTGCATATCTGTTGAATGTGTGTGTAAGGGTTTTCCTCC